>NW_027117868.1:0-71086 GCF_038497905.1 Lipomyces japonicus
CCCCACTGGTAATTTTCCGTCAAGACACTAGCGCTGCGGGCCCAGGAGTCTATGAAAGCTGGTGCTGTGCCAGCAATTATGCTTTGTCCTGGGCCTGGGATGAAAACCGGACGAGTGCAAGCTTCCCTGATCAAGCACGCTCTGACACAGTGAATACATTTGTTAAATATTTAATCAATAGTTTAATTATTGAATTAAAAATATGGTTTTGTAGTGTAGTTGGTTATCACAGCGGATTCTGATTAAGATATTTCCGCTAACCCCGGTTCGAGTCCGGGCAAGACCTATTTTTTTTGTAATTTTAATTATTTAATTTGAGAAATATATAATGAAATAAGGTGAATTTATTTTTTATTTTTTTTTTGTAATAGTTAATTATTGCTTTTTATATTTATTGAATATTTTGATTTATTGTAAAAACCCATTAATTATTTAAATAGCAGTTCGTACTAGTTATATTACTATCGCGATTTAATGCACTTGCTCGTAATATTGCCGCTACACAGGTTCATTACGCATTCAAGTATTAGAAACTATGGCCAGGTCTAAATTTGTTACAATCACATACGGAGAAAATATACAGCCCTTTCAAACCATTACATTGTCTCTTTCTCAGAAAGCTTTTCAAAGAAATGTCAGAACTCCATGGTTGGTGTATATCCATGGAGGGGCATGGAGAGATCCCAACATGACCAAGGCAATGGGAAACAAGATTTTAAATGATTTACCAGATAATTGGGCAGGTGCGAGCATAGACTATCGCTTATCACCAGAAGTTAAGCATCCGGTGCATTTGGCGGACGTGATTGTTGCTTTGGACACGTTAAAACAACAATACGGTCTGGGCACAGACGAAGTGGTCATTGCTGGGCATTCTGCCGGAGCCACGCTTGCCTTTCAGGCATTTTCGACATTAGTGGCTCAGAGAGTTGCGTACGGAACGGTTACCGGAGGTAATACTCAAACGGCTGTTCATTTATCAGATTCAGTGAAATATATAATCGGAGTCGCAGGAATATATAATTTTACGGCTCTTGGACAAGAATATCCTTCTTACAAAGGATTTTTAAGTGAAGCATTTGGCGAAAAGAATCTTTGGGATGATGCATCGCCGAACTCTTTCCAATGGAGCAAGATTGCTAATACCTCAAACGCAAAAGTAAGTAGTTTTAGACAGAAATGTAATGCGTGATTTTGCTAAATGGTTTTTTTTTCTCTATTAGATCGTTCTTGTTCAGTCTTCTGAAGATGAATTATTAAGTGTCAATCAGATCGTAGAGTTTGCAAAGCTTCTTGGAACTTCAGGATACACTCCGCATACGAGGATCATCAATGGAGGATCTCACAATGAAACGGTCGAATCTGAGGAACTACTTGATATGCTTCGTGAAATCTATTTAGATATAGATCAAAATCATTAAAACTCAAAAATAATGTACAAATTTTCTATGAACCCCTATAGCCGTTATATATACTTCGACGCTGTTTTAATTACTTGATACCGACTACCATCAAGTTTCGAGTTGACTTGACTTGATCGAAGACAACATCTACTCTAACCTCTTTCGCCCCTGTTTCAATTAAATAATAATATCTATCAAGATGAATGATCGCCTCTGCCAATGGTGCTACCGTGCACGCCGTCAGTGTCCACAAAGTACATATACGGTTTTTTAAATGAGCAAACTTGGTCAGGTACTCGGCAGCCACGTCTTCTGAGACATAATATGGATTGTCGTCATTATTTTCGCCTTCAGAATAAGATTCCAAAACACGACGGCTGGCACCCTGGCAGTATGTGGCAAACGATGTGTACCACTTCTTTCTGAGGCTGCCCACTTGGATTGGACGTTTATTGTCAGATAACAGATTACGATCGGCGTATATTCGTTGCAATAAAGCTCGATAAAAATGACGGAGAAAAAAATCTTGTCGTGCTTCGCGCGTCCAAGTTTCAGGAGCTAGAGGGAATCAGATGAGGTTATATGTTTGTTATATAATTTTAAGTCAAACCTTACCTTGACATGCAAGCATTCTGGCCGAGGCAGGTAAAGGTATATTATAGTGTTCAACTGTTTCACTCATGGGGTATCCAACTTTATCTTGACTGAGTGATCTTTCAGTCATCAAATTGTAGCAACATCCGACCACAGCAACGGCGCACACTTCATTGGTGTCGTTTAAGCTTCGCAAAGCATGATGAGAAAGGTTCCCGCATGCATGCAGCCCGACCAGGGCTGTCGGTTGACTTTTAAGATTCCCTTGCTCAATAATACTCGAAAGATCACCGCTGTCGACGGATTTGGCAATGTGAGACAACGATCCGCGGTCGGTTTCAACCTTGCGAGCACCGCCTTTCTGATGGTAAAGATCGTCAAGCTTTTCCGCCCCTGATTTACGTGATTCGACACTTTCAACCGCAGTTACTGAAAGGCCATACTTCTGAGCAAGTGTGCGGGACAGGTATCCTTTGCCGCTACCGAGATCAATAACATGCCGAGCTTGTGCCTTGTCGCACAGGTCATTCACGGCATATGCCATTCTTTCACACTCGTGAATTTTTTTAGGCGACATGCCTAAAGAAAGCGCTGAAGTATTGATTTTCTGTGCTGTCGCGTGCGGGAGTGAAATATTTGATACGCGTCGCGGCATGGCAAGAGAGCTGATTGTATGCAAAAACTGGAGTAGTGACTCCGGAGGCTGCAGAGCTGATAATGTTAATAGTTGAAAACAATTGAATTAAAGTCTTGTATACAGACAGTCATGAATTTTTTGAAAAATTAGTAAATCCAGTGCGTGATCTAGAGGAACGTGATCAAAGAATTGCAGCCATTCCTGAGGGCAAATCGACTCGCACAGGTCCGGCGACTTAGTGAAAAATTCAACAATATGAACCTCATTAGCCAAGGTTTGAACAAAGGAACTGCTGTATACGGCAGCCAATTCTTCAAGGTACTTGTCTGCATTCGAATAACTCTCCGGTAGCGGAAACTTCTTGACGACCATGGCATCATCCGAGAATTTTCAATTTTTCTTTTGTCGAGGGACGTTTTTAAGAGTTTGCCCCTGAGTTTCCCAAAGGGGTGCGAAGGCGCAAAGCTTACCCGGATTATGCCGCTGCGAAGGCCAAATTCAAATCCAACTGACAAAAATTTTTTTTTTTGTTGAACGAATTGGGAAAAAAAACAAGTTTCTGGTCGACGAAGCAAAAAAAAAAATATCACACATTTTAAAATAGTAATTATTATTAAAGACAGTTCTTTTTAATCTGTGAAGGAAAAATAAAAACAAAAAAATTGCAACTAATAGTTAGTATCGCGTTTGGATTGTGTGCAACATTCTCGACTGCCCTGCTTCCGTTTTCAAAATATTTCAAGTTCAACTTCTTCGGTTAGCGACATGACCGACGCGTTTGTTGTAATCCATGTTGCCACCACATGTGACGAGCATGGAGTCTACGTTACGAAAGATTCGGCCGAGGTGATTGAAATGGCTTGGATTTTGCTGAACTCGAAGACTTTGGAAGAGGTGTGTATTATTGATCTGGGGAACATATTGGAACACATTTTCGTACTAACTATCTTTGATCAAGATTCATCGTGATAGCGTTCTTGTTCGACCTATTAATACTCCCATAACCGCTCTTTGCAGTACGTACATGAGCAATATATATATACGTTTTTTTTTTGAATACTGACATATGGTGGTGCAGCAAGCTTGACAACTCTTACCTGGGAACATGTCAGAAATGCTGGAACGTTTCGTGATGCAATTAATCGTTTTGACAATTTTGCGCAAGAGTTTTTAATTTCAAAGGGTCTCGATTTTACGTTTGTCACTCTTAACGCATGGGATTTGCGAGTTCAACTTCCGCGCGAAGCCAGGGACAAGGCAGTAATCTTGCCTCCTTACCTTCAACATTCGAGATCATTCGATTTAAGAACTGAATACACTAGATGGCAAGCTCATCATCCCGAATCGCTTCCATTTTCGGCGTCATCACTTTCAAACATTTGCGCCGCGTTGGAGGTCGAGTCAGTTCAAAGCTCGGCGCCTATAAAGCATAACCTTCCATTCCACCTTCAGGCACTTGCACCTGCTTCGCCAAGACGTGCCATGGAGGAAGCCATTACTTTGGCAAGAGTACTTCAAGGTCTTATTAAAAAGTCTCAACCATCTGAACAACATCCCGATGTTTTGGTTAAACCTCTGGACGCCCGAGCTGATGTTCGCGCGTTTTTGGCCGAGAGATCTAAAGTTTTGCATTTATCGAACTTGCCTCATGATACCACTCAGAGTGAGTTGGAAAGTTGGTTTACTCAATATGGTGGGCGGCCTATTGCGTTTTGGACTCTTCGCACGCCAGATCAGCACAAGCCTACTGGAACCGGGTTTGCGGTTTTTTCATCGCACGAGGAAGCTGCCGAGAGCTTGGCAATGAATGGCAGGGCCTTGAATGAGAAGGCAATCGAGGTATCCCCTTCTAGCGGCCGTGTTCTCGATAGGGCTCAGGAGATTCTTACTCCTTTCCCACCTAGTAAAAATCGACCCAGGCCTGGCGACTGGACTTGCCCATCATGCGGCTTTTCCAACTTTCAGCGACGAACCGCTTGTTTCAGATGCTCATTTCCTGCATCATCGACCACGCCAACGCAAGATCCCATGTTTATGTATAATAACTATCAGAATAACATGATGATGCCACCTCCAAACACTAACAATGTCGCGGGTGTTGGCTGGAATGGCGGAAGAGGTAACGGCTCGTTTGGGATGGTGCCTTTTAGAGCTGGTGACTGGAAATGTGGCACTGAAGGATGTGGTTATCACAATTTTGCCAAAAATGTTTCGTGCTTGCGATGTGGTGCGTCTCGCGCTGGTGCTGCTGTTGTTGCCGATCCAACTCTTATAAATGGTGGCATGAGTATTGTTGATCCGTTAACGGTTGCGGGAGCAATGATCAATTAAGCTTGGTCATCAATATTGTTATATATACATTATAAATGGGTAATTTTTGTTCGGGCGATTTGTATTCCTTAATACTCTTTTTGTTATTGATGTCAATCATTTTGATTTCATTCATATGTTTTGTTAGGTTGGGCATTTATGCATTACTTTGGTCAGTGAGGTAAAAAAAAAACAATTTTTTTTTTTTTTGCTCATACATTGGTTATTGTGGGAAAATGTTTTGAGGACATGGGGAGTAGGACATATAAAAAGGTTAACTTGTTTTTTTTTTTTATTTTGATTTTATTTTTCATTCTTTTACCAAAAAAAAAAAAAAAAGAAAAGAGAAAAGTAAAATTGACATCTTTTTCAGGGGTATAGAAAAAAAATAGGTTCTACTTTCTTTTTTTTTTTTTTTGGTTTGTGATACTATTTTGGTTTTTGTTTTTAGGCGGGAGTGGCGGGATTGATGTGATGACGACAGAAAGACAGAAAAAAAAAAGAAAAATTTGCAGGTGAACAATGGAATAGATTGTTGTCAGTCATTTATTGTTATTGTGATATATACATGTGTTTATAGCTAGGAGTTTTTGGCGCTAAACTATATACTATATGTTTTGAAAGAAGGAAAAAAAAAATTTGCATTATTTCGTTTGAAATAATGTATATAAGTTTTATGTAATTATATGTAATAATGCACGTCCGTATAATATTCTGTCCGAGTTATTTCGTACAAAAATAAACACTTTTTATTGTCATGCTAACTGGTAAGTCATAGAATATAATGCAAAATAATACACAGGGGTTGCAATGACATCACAACGTCTTGTTCATGTTTTCTTCCAACGCCCGACGAAGAAGATCCCATGACACGGAATCGTTAGGTGCCAGGCTTAAAGCCTCCTGGAAGTTCAACACGGCTTCGGAATGCCGACCGAGTAGCATGTTAACCAGGCCCATGGCAGAATAAACTTCAGGTTCGTGCTTCGACACTCTGCTTACAAATTCAAAATTCTCCAACGAGTCCTCATACCGGCCTAGTTGTCTGAACGCGTGGCCAAGATTAATTCTTATCGGTACCCAGGCTTTAGTATCCGAGTCCAGCTCACTGGCTACTTTTAACGCCCTATTGAAATATTTAACAGCTTCCTCGAGTTGATCCTTGTGATACAGCACCACGCCCATTTCGTTTAGCAGTAAAGGGTCGGTTTGACAAATGTTGTAGGCCGCATCAAGATACTCTTCTGCTAATGTAAAATTATGAAGTTGAAGATGTTGCATTCCAAGAAACAGCGGTGGCAGATGAGTGCCTTGAAACAATCGAGCCGCAGTAGAGTATGCCGACACTGCTTGCTCATGCTCGCCCTCGACCGCAAACGTATGAGCGAATCCAATCCATGCCGCACCAAAATGCGGGTTCATCATGGAAGCCTTACTGAAAAACCGGCGAGATTCTGCTATTTTGTGAATTGAAAGATAGTAAACACCAATGCTGAGCCAAGTTACCGGCTCTTCTGGGTGATTCTCAGCCATGTCATGCGCCAACAAAAATAATTTGTTTTTGAGTTCAAGTTCGTGAAGGCAAGCCAGGTAAAGCGGTATTATTGAAAACTTGAATCGATCGTGATCAAGTACTTTTTCACAAAGTTGCAAGCATTGCTTAAACTTGCATTGCACAAACAATAACTCTGCCCTGCTCTGTATCAGGTCAGCATTATCTTCGAGCTTGTATTTTGACTTGAGCTGATTTTCGGCATCAAAAAACCGACTGGTGTTGTGATATTTGTTAAGTTTGGTAGTGTAGAGTAACTTGACAAGGTCACCATCTTCAGTTGCGTCAAAATTAAGTGAACTTAGATATTCCCACTCTTCTGAGGGAGTCATCAAGTTGTTTGTAATCAATTCGTCAAAAGCTTCATAGCATTTTACGTCAACTTTTAAGGCTTCCTTGTAACAGTCCTTAGCTTTTTCAAAATTATTTTGATTTGAATAAATAATGCCTCGCAAGTAACACATTGAAGCAGCCAGTTTGATTCCACCATCAGGAGGCGACATGTCACTGTCGTCTGCATTTTGAAACGGGTTGGATTCACCAATAACTGTCAAAGCATCGTCCCATTTCGATAAACGTGTCTGTAATCCAAATTTAGCTTCGAAACATTTTCATTTTATTGAAACGCATGAGATGAACTTACCAGGCATAGTGCGACCAGATACCGACAACTTGCGTTCCTCTCCAGATCTTGACGCATAAGCAGTTGCCTGGCTCTTGCGTAATGTCCCGTGTTGTAGTGAACTTGGGCCAGCCAAAATGCGTCGTTTGGGTCATCTGTTATTGAAAGAACGGTATCGCCGATAAAAACTGCGGTATGATATTGATGCTGCATCAAGGCGTCGTGTCGCCAGAGCCTTAGCCGATCGGCTTGGCTCAGGCTGGCTTGGTCTGAACTCTCGTGTAAATTTATTGATTGTGATTTGGAACCGGAGTAATTAACTGGCGTAGACGTGGCTTCCATGTCAGACCCAAAGCCATAAGGGTATGCGGCACGCGAGCTTGTTGGCAGCGGCGTTGATGAGTTCGAGGCTGCCGGCGAAGAGTGAGGAAACACGCGAGCAATCGGTGAGATTGAAAGAATCGAAGAATTGTGAGTCGCTGCCAAAAATGAAGAAGAAGAATAAGAAGAAGCCGTGACCGGTCCAGGAAAGCTTAACGGAGGCGGATCAAGAATTGAATCTGAATTTGCATCGGTGGCAGGCGAGCTTCTGCCCTGCAACGGTGTCTGGAACACGTGCGACGGATGCCGAGACGACATTAAAACCTCACCAAATCAGCAGCGCAATTGAATTAAAAAATAACGATCAGATTTTTAAAGCCGTGTTGTTCATGTTGATGCATTCATGTTGATCTGTAAACTTGTAAGCCTCGAGTTCGCATCTTGGCTGAAAACAACGAACCCTAAACAGAACGTCCGACGTCGGCGGACCCACTCGCTCTGTACGAAAAAAAAAAACAATTCACTGTATCAATTGCTTATACAACCCGCTGTAATAATGTCTGACAAAGAAGCTGCTAAAAATAAGTTTATTGCTCAATTTGACGAATTGGTCAATGAGCTCGTTGGAGCTTTGAAGGGATATAACATCTCGGACGAGGCGGTCGCCTGGTTCAAGAACGTGAGATGGCATTCCCTGGTATCAGTTACTTGAAAACCAATTAATTAACTAATTTTTTTTTTTTTTTTTTTTTTTTCTTCTCAGTCTTTGTATTACAACAGTGTGGGCGGCAAATTGAACCGCGGTCTTTCCGTCATTGATACGTACAGAATCTTGACCGGCAAAAATGAGCTGTCCGACGAAGAATATTTCAAGGCTTCCATTCTTGGATGGTCAATTGAGCTCGTACGTTTAAGCTGTTTATAGATATATATGTGTGTATGCGCATGAGTTACTAACATTTAGTGCTTTAGTTGCAAGCGTTTTTCTTGGTGTCGGATGATATCATGGATAATTCAAAGACTCGTCGTGGCCAACCGTGCTGGTACCTGGTCGTACGTATTGCGCAAATTTAATAAGCATGACCGAATACAAACTAACAAGTAACAGCCAAAAGTTGGCATGATTGCTATCAATGATGCGTTCATGCTTGAGACTGCAATTTATGTTCTCTTGAAGAAGCACTTCCGCAATGAAGCCTACTACGTTGACCTGTTGGAACTTTTCCACGAAGTATGTTATTATTTTGTTTGAGACTGCAAGAGGTTTTACTAACCGCCGGTTGTTGCCAGGTCACTTTCCAAACTGAGCTCGGCCAATTGTTGGATCTTATTACCGCGCCAGAAGATGCAATCGACCTTTCCAAGTTCTCTCTTGAAAAGCACTCGTTCATTGTGATTTACAAGACTGCGTACTACTCATTCTACCTGCCCGTGGTCCTTGCCATGTACCTGGCTGGAATCAACAGCCCCGAAGATCTCAAGCAAGCTCACGATGTGCTGATTCCTCTTGGAGAGTACTTCCAGATTCAGGATGATTACTTGGACTGCTATGGTGACCCAGAAGTGATTGGCAAGATTGGCACTGACATTCAGGACAACAAGTGCAGCTGGCTGATTAACAAGGCCCTGCCCAAGGCATCCCCTCAGCAGCGCCAGGTTTTGGATGACAACTATGGTCAAAAGAATGGCGAGAGTGAAGCCAAGGTGAAGCAAATATTTAAGGAATTGGAACTGGAACAGGACTACCTTGCCTACGAAGAGAACGTGGTGGCCGACATTCGCAAGAAAATCGAGCAGGTTGATGAGAGTCGAGGATTCAAGCGGGAAGTTTTGACCGCTTTTTTGGGCAAGATTTACAAGCGTCAAAAATGAATTGACTGAAAAAAAGAGTTGTACCCATACAGAATATATATATTATAGACATGATGCACCTTCTCGTACTTCGTCGTATTCGTTTTCGCATACGTATTCGTGTGTAGTGGCGGTGGTGGCGCACGCTTGTGGCACTGCGACCTCGAATGATTTCAATCAATTAAAAAAAAATCCAGGTTCATCAAATCTTGGTAGTCCAGGGGCCCGTTGTTCAAAATGGCCATGGACGTTACCGATATTGGTACTTCTCAGGAACGACAAGTAGTGAACGACGTGCCAGTAGTGGTTGACAAGAATTCGTTGGAGACTCAATTCTCAAAACTGCGGGAAGCTTTTACGTTCAACCGCACCTCCAATCATTTGCCGCCATTGATTGAGTCCTGGAAAAACTCATTTTCTTCGGCACCTATTCTTCAACGTTCTGATACCACGTCTTCTTTATCAACCGCGTCATTTGATTCTGTAAGTTTTTTTGTTTTTTAGCAAAAATTTATTTTTTGGATGCTGGTGGTGGTGGCAAGATTGGTATGGTTGGACGCTAACGTGACGGTTAAAAGGATGACGCTCACTCACTAATCAGTCCTGTGCCTCCAGGCATATACGGATCCCCTGGAGATCCGCATGATCTTGCTCAGGTTGACCCAATACCAATAACACTTGTTGATCATTCCATGAATGATGAAGGTATTAACAGCAACATGTGGGCTCGCAGTGCTTGGGTTGGTGATTATTCCATCGTGCCCAGCACTGGCAAGAACGGCTCATACGTAACATGGCTGTGCATTATAGACACAATCGAGGTATAAACAAGATTTATACATTATTAAATGAGTTCTATTTTATTTTTTGTTTTTACTTATCGTTTATGCAGGGTGACAGTGTGAAAGTGCGAAAACGATATTCAGAATTTGTTCAGTTGCAAAAAAAATTATTTGAAGAATTTCCAATGTTGCGAGCAGCCATTCCAAATCTTCCTCCCAAGAGCATGATTTCAAATTTTAGGCCTTTTTTCTTGGAACAACGACGTCGCGGGTTGGAATATTTTCTTGCATGCGTTGTGTTGAACCCTGTTTTTTCGGGCAGCACGGCGGTTAAAGATTTTATAAAGGAACTTGTTCCTTCTTGAATTGCAGACCAAACTGAACAAAACATTACAGGTTTTTATTAATTTTTGGTTTATGCATTCGTTCAATCTTTTCTTTCACATCATCTTTTTCATTTCATTTCATTTATTTTAATTTTTTTTTTTTGGGAGGGCAACTACGTACAGTGCATAATAATTTTAATTTTAATATTTAACGGGTGTATCATAGTCAAATCAAATTATCTTGTGTGTCATGTGCTAATGGAGTTGGCAATTTTTGTTTTATTTTTTATTTTTGTTTTGTTTTCTTTAGTAAATTCCTTGTTTTATAGATTTTTATCAAATTAGTTCACTTTACATCTATTATACAATCCTCATATACAGTGACAAAAAACAATCAAGATTTCACAAATCTTTTATGTTTGGCGTGTGCGGCGATAAGAAGTGGCAGTGGAGCATTCATTTGTGCTGATTCCTTATTCGTTACCACGTTGACGTTTGATTTTTTCATCATCATGCTTTTTGTCATCATCATCATCTTCTTCTTCTTCTTCTTCTTCTTCTTCTTCTTCTTCATATTGTTGTCTTTTTCTTTTTTGTTGTTTTTTTTTCTTCCTGCTTGCTCGTCTTGCTTCACGAATTTTTTCACGCCGTTCATGACGTAATTTCTTCTCAACAAAATATGATTGATCATAGCCATGCCTTCCTGCTTCATCTGAATCAACTTCTTGCAAGTCGCTATCATATACAAAGCCGCGCTTGTACTCGGCATCTGAATCCAGGCTAAACTCTTCACTTGAAAATTCGATATGACTTGCAGAAACTTCGTCATCGTCGTCGTCGTCTTCATCATCTTCACCTGCTGAATGACTTAAGAACAGACGAGAACTTGATTCGCCAACGCGGTGCTGCTCATGCTCATCTTCAGGATCATCTTCGATCGTTACTATTTCAACCGCGCCGTCTTCTTCTTCTCGTTCTTCTTCTTCTTCGTCCTCCTCATCATCGTCATCGTCGCTCAAGTCATCTGTATTCGACATGACCACCCTGTCATCCGACTGATGCCAATGCCGGCTTATTATGATGTCATGCTCATCTTCATCGGAATCACAAATAAAACTGCCAAGGTCATCGTCATCATCATCATTTGAATTACTTTCTTCATCATCATAATCATCACCATTTTCATCCTCCTCGTCTTCCTCATCTTCGTCGTCGTAATCGCTCAGATCAAGCCTAGTTGGCAATAAGCCCGACCACGGATAAATTGGGGAATTTTCTGATCCATCATCTTCATCTTCATCTTCGCCATTGGAATCACTATCGGCCGGATAACAATGAATACACCTTCGACCCTCCATCTAAAAAAAAAAATATGTCACAAATTTGATATTAAATTAATCACCATTGAGTGCCAGCGCTTACCTCCCAGTGACATCGTCCGCACCGGGCAACACCGTCGTCACTATCAACATATGTAAGCTCTTGTTTCCTTTGCTCAAACTCATGATCAGGAAAAAGTTTAGAACAAGTTCTTAAATGACCGCTAATTAATTTTGTCTCCTCCTGATGTCTTTCCATAATTTCTTCCTTGTCGTCATGAAATTGCAACAACACGTTCGCGGCATGTTTTGCCTGGAACGATAACGCCGGGCAAACTAAGACATCTGTCCTGCAAGTCGGGCATGTCAAGTTTTGATGAAACCAAATATCAAGACACTGTCAATTGAAATCAGCATGGAAAACTCGCGACCCCCTTTTTTTTTTTTTTTTTTTTGGTTCGACTACTCACTTGATAACAGAACGAATGGCCGCATGATATTACACAAGGTTCTAACATTAAGCTGCTGCAAATATTGCAATTAAACAACTCATTTAATTGCGCATATCCCTTCTCATAACGTTCAATAATCTTCAAAAAAAAACAAAAAAACTATTAGTTTGGGGTTGCCATTATGACTCAAAACTTGTGTAGAACCCCGGCACGGTTGATCCACTTACGGTCAGTTCTTTCAGTACTTCCGACTTATCACCGGTACCAATTTCTTGAACATTTGATATTTTCAGCTTATTAGACATTATGACCCCATGAGTCTATAAAACGCTCCAACTAAAAATTAAAAAAAAAAAAGAGAGAGTCAATTCTTGCAATTTTGAAGTTGTTCCTTAATGCGAGCTCAGGTTTTTGTTTCAATTTACCTAAACGAGCCGTACTAACTTACCCGGATTTCACAAACTAACGCGCAAACGCGCAACGCGTGACTCAAAAAAGAAAAAAAAACAATTGGAAAACAAAAGAGAAAAGCAAAAGAAAATAAAATAAAACTAAAATAAGAAGCAAATTAAATCACCAGTGGCATGTGTTTATTTGAAATGTTATTTTTAAACATTGACCAATGAACGAAAAAGAAGAGCGCTTAAGCAGTTTGCAAAATCAGGTCGATGATGCAAGCCGTCAACAACAACAACAACAACAAGGTGACGACGTCGAAGATGGCACGCTACATCAACGATTATTGGGGCCCTCGATTCAAAAATCAGGTCAAGACGGTGTTGATCAAGTAGCAGTTGGTGAAATTATTTTCAAGGCATCAGAAGGCAGTCGATATTTTGATCATCAAAAACGAAAAGAAATTGAATTAACCAAAAAAATTGATGTCATGATTTGGCAAGCGCATTCTGTGAGCAGGCAAGACATTGATGCAGCTGAGATTCGCGCGTCGGCCGTGTTGGCACAGTTGGAAACCACAAGAGACTTGACTCAATCAATTGTGCATGTTGACTGTACGTTTTATGATGCTCGCATGCAATAGATTGAACTTTCATTTAATATGTTTTTTAAATAGGTGATGCATTTTATGCTAGCGTGGAGGAACTTGATCATCCAGAATTGAAATCAAAGCCGTTTGCGGTTGGCAAGGGTGTGTTATGCACTTGTAATTACGAGGCTCGCAAGTTTGGCATCAGGTCAGCCATGGCAGAATTCGTGGCCAAAAAAATTTGCCCCGAATTAATAATATACCCGCTTAATTTTGACAAATATATTGCCAAGGCAAACCAAGTTCGAAATATTTTAAAAGATTATGATGAAAAATTTTGTGCCACGACGTTGGATGAAGCATATCTAAACATTACAAAGTACGCAACCCGGGTGAGTCAGGATCGAGAACAAGTTGTGAATGAGATGCGGACTCGGGTTAAGAACGAAACCGGACTGACCATAAGTGCTGGTATTGGACCAAGTATGTATCAGTTATATTATTTCCATGCAAACAAGAAGGCAAAAATGGTTTAACCGATAGGGTGGCAGATTCTAGAATTGCCAAGATTGCTTCGAATATTAATAAGCCGAACGGTCAATTTAATGTTTCTAATGATCGTGAGTCCGTTTTGGATTTCATGAGCAGTCTTGCGGTTCGCAAGCTCACAGGCGTGGGCTACGTGCTTGAACGACAATTGAACGCACTCGGTATTGTAAATTGTGAGCACATTTATTTAAAGCGAGCGTTGATTAGTGAATTGTTTACCGACAGCACGTCAAATTTTTTATTTGATTGCTATTTGGGACTGGGATCGACCGTGGTGAGACCGATCGAAGAATTCGAACGCAAGTCGATCGGTTCCGAGACCACGTTCCGTGCCAGTTCGGATCCGGTCATGTTGCGGCATAAATTGCGTCACGCATGTGATGAATTGGAGAAAGATTGCAGGCGGTTAAACATGGCAGGCAGGAAAATTGGATTAAAAATTAAGCGAGAAACGTTTGAAATGATCACGAGAAGCCGGCCGGTTGGCAAGCCGGTATGCAAGTCGGCTGATTTTTATAAACTTGCGGTTGGCATGTTGGAAAAAGAATTGCCAATTAGTGCCCGGTTGATTGGCGTGCGGGTTACTGATTTGGTTGATTTAAGTCATGAAGGTCCGATGGTATGGTTTCAACTC
Organism: Lipomyces japonicus; assembly: GCF_038497905.1. NCBI lineage: Eukaryota > Fungi > Ascomycota > Lipomycetes > Lipomycetales > Lipomycetaceae > Lipomyces > Lipomyces japonicus. The sequence goes on from NW_027117868.1 coordinate 14,338, forward strand.
TAACTTGATTTAAAATCGACAATTGTGTTTGCTAATTTATTTTTATTTTTATTTTTTTGGTATGAAATTAGAAATCATTTTTGAGAGGTCAATCTCGGATGCGGCTAGGATCAGGAAAGCCAACGATATTGGATATGCAACAGGATATCGAAGCCGAAAATGAAGAAGCGGTAGAAATGGACATGATCATGACCGGATCGCAACCGGACGTGACGGACCTGGCCGAAATTGAACGTGATGAAAAAATTGAAGAAACGGTTGAAATAAATACCCAAGGAGAAGAAAAAGAAAAAGAAAAAGATGAAAATAATAAGAATAATAATGGTAATAATGGTAATGATGATGATAATGATTGTCTCGAGAAAATTGCATGCCCAGTCTGTGGTAACTTGGTAACCGTGCGGAATGATGCGTTGAATGCACATATTGACTGGTGCCTGAGCCGGGGTGCAATTAAGGAAGCCGTGCGATCTACGTTTCGGTAACATATAGAGCACGTCGAATGAGTATTGTAAAAAACTAAACAAAAATGTATATAATATAACCATGCTTTTCTATACTTTGTAAATTGCTTGCATGACGCGAAGGGAATAAAAGGCGCCATAAACACCCCCGCCTGCCCAAAAAAAAAAGAGAAAAGAAAAGAAAAGAAAAGATTAAAGAATGAAAATATAAAAAATGAAAAGAGGGAGAGATAAAAAAAAAAATTACTTTGATTTTCGTTCATCAAGTAGTTGTTGTTCAAGAACGCCTTGTCGTTCCAAATCTTCAAGCCAAAGTTTCTATTCCAATGTTAAACGCAATTACAATATTGCCGACCGTAAAACAATACCTTTCTCCGTTCTGCTTTCTCTTGCAAGATCTGATCCCTAGATTTTGAATCTTTGGCAGCCATGTAAGTCCCACCAACCAAGGCGATCAACGTAAACGCTTGAAACGCTACACGAGCAGTAAAATATCGGTTGGCAGACTTATGATTGCCACTACGGATTGACAATGCCGATTTGGAAAGCGCAAAACATGTGGCGATAATGCCGATTGGCACGAGTGGTTGTTCCTTGCAATGATACCATAATTTTTGAAAACCTTTTAAATTCTTGACCGCACTAATTTGAAATTTGGAAATTAGATTGATGAATTGGTGAAAGCGATAACTTCCTTGTCATTTACCAAAAACTTACTCTTCGCCGTCGTATATATCAAAAGATGAAGGCATGGTTTGAGGTTAGATGGATTGAATTGTAAAAGCAGGCAGAAAAGTTACATATAACGTATAACGTAATAATCAATAATTTAAGTTTTCAATTTGTCACTTGACAAGATATATATTATTATTTTCAATTCCAAACCAATTATAAAAACAAAAATAAAAATTAAAACACCATATAACATTTCCAAATTTTTTTATTTTTTTTTTCTTTTAATAATGAGTATGTAGTAACGATTTACAATTTTAAATCAATTTTTTTTTTCATCTTTATCGAATCATTTTGGCAATCTTGCTCTCCCAATTGCGAGCCCGTTCAAACCCGTTTGCCGCGCTTTGATAATCAGACAAGGCCTGATAAATTTTTTCTTGCGAAGTGGCCACAAAAGGTCCGTACTGGACAACTTTTTGATCAAGCACTTGGCCGCCAATAATGACCACCCGTGCGGTTTCAGGGTATTCGTCTGGCACGGCAATGTCCACGCCGTCACCATCACGATTAAACACAATGTTATTGTATTGCTCGGCCTTGGTGGTGCCGACGAGCACCTCTCCTTGCAACACGTAGGCAAACGCGTTAAAGCCGTTGGGCAGTTGCTGCACGATGTGACCGCCAGGTTGGATGGTGGCATCAATCATCCACACCGGCGTGTATGCGAGATCCTGCACGCTCTTGACGCCATATGATTCACCCGAAATGACCTTGATCTGGACCTTGTCGGACGGATTCACGATCGGGATCTCGGTGCTGCGCAAGTCACGATACCGCGGCTCGGAATCTTTCAAGTTCTCGGGCAGGTCGACCCAGAGTTGCAATCCGACCACGGGCGAGCCGTCGTTCTGCGGGCGGGGCATTTCGGCGTGCATGATGCCGCGGCCGGCAGTCATGAATTGCAAGTCGCCTTCGTCAATCGTGCCGGCCGAGCCGGTGAAATCCTCATGGTCGACCTGGCCGTGCAGCAGATACGTGATGGTCTCCTGGCCGCGATGCGGGTGGTCAGGGAAGCCAGCCTTGCCGCCGACCGAGAAATGGTCGAGCATCAAAAAGGGCGAAAAGTTGCGCAATTTCGCCGTGCCAACCGATCTGCGAACCCTGGCGCCGACACCCTCGGCCTGCTCGATGGCAAGAAACAGCTTCTGGATGGTGCGGGGCCTGGCGAGCGAGGCGAACGACATTGCTTGCTCGGGGGACAGCACGAACGTGGGGTTGGTTGAGTTGGCCAGTTTGGAAGTTAAAATAAAAGTAGACGTGGAAGTAACGAAGTGGCTGTTCAGCAGATAGTAGAATGCAGCCAGGACAGGGACAAAAACGATGAGGACGACGGACTTCATGGACGTGGCACGGGATTTTATATGAATTTCACGACCGTCAACGCGCGCCTCGAGTTTTATGTCATGTGGCTGACTCAGGGCTTATTCATTGCTTGCTAACGGGCCGGAGTCCCGAGCCCCGGCGCGTGCGGCGCTAACAAAAGCTGACTCACATCCGCGCCGGCTCATTAGTCACAACTACGTCAGGCTGGGCTTGCATGACCAATCACCGACCGGGTCTTATCAATCATTGTATTGTATTGCAATTGCATTGCATTGTGTTGTATTGTATTGCACCTGCTACAGCCTGGCACGGGCCAGATCGTTGCGCCGGGCGGTTCCGTCCCGGCCTCGGTGCACGCCCAGTTCGAGAAGCTTCGCAAACGCCAAAGCGAAATGGCGAAAAAACACGTCCCGGTCGGCAGCGTACGTCTCGACGTGAGGCGGAACTTGGGGTCGCGAATGAGCGCAATGTCTAGGTTCGAGTTAGCATTTCAACACAACCCGTCACGTTGGCTGATTAGCGATGATGAAGTCGCTTTTTCGCACGCACCTGTGGGAAGCATCATGAGCTCGCCGTCGCTGGTGTTGTACTGTACGTTGCCGGCGCTGGTCGTGCGCTGCTTCCAGTGTTGGCGCAGCAGCAACTTGAAGCTACACGGCCCGTTCGTAATTAGTCACTGCACTGGTAGCCATGAAAATGACTAATGACTTGTACTTACTATGTGTTGCTGAACCTGACTGGATTGGGCACCCACGGACCCTCAAACCCGCTTCATCCGCCCACCGTCAGTAAAAAAAAAAAAAAAAACGAGATTCAAAACCACAAACGTCATGGGCGTTTACCTTCTATCAACTGCATGCCCTGTCAGCCATAAACAAACACACAAACACACAAACCGTAGTCAACTAACCATGGCATCTTCCCAGGTTATGTGCGCCGGACAAGGCGACGATTTCCTGGTCGTCGAACCCCATGCGGTAAAACACGGCTCGAATGTGGTCCTGGCCCTGAGACGCCTATACCACCATTGTTATCCTGTTATGACATGCACAATATATCAATACCAGCTGTTTTTGCTTGAACTCACATCGGGCAGGCGCCCGTTCGGCGGCACGTGCCTGTCGTCAGCATCGTCCACCCGGCCCGGCTGCCAGGCAATTTGCGGCCCACCCATGGCCTCGATCGCGGTAACCCCGGCCAAGGTCCACAAGTCTGCATACGAAATCCAGTTAAATTCATGCTTGATTGGTTCAAGAAATTGCCGGGCAAGGTTGAGGCCGTTGTTGGCCGCGTCCGCAGCCTCGACTTGGAACCGCATCGTGGCACCATTCGAGCCACCGGTGCCGGTGTTTTGATCATACGTGCCTGACGCGTGCCATGCTAACCTGACAAGCACGGGTCCGATGCTGCCATCATCATGTTTGTCGTTTTTGAGAATCTTTTTGATCGCTGCCCGCACAGGCCTATGAGCAGCACGTAGTTAGGTAATCAACACGCAAACAACGGTTTGTTTTATCATACTCGTAGTCATTGCTAGCTGCCATGGTGCTCCTGGCTTAACAAAACAAGTTGTAACAACGCTTTCGTGCTTGAGAAAGTAAACGGGTCAGGTTGAATAAATGAATATCCAAGATATAAAAAATACAAAGAATGTGGGGAGGGAGTTGCGCCGCATCAGACCGAGGCTTTAATAAGAACAACTTGATCAAATGATTAAAATCAAAATATTTATGCATATTTTACGTTATTTCTATATGATTTCACAACTCGTCTTCAACTGTTGTGCAGCTGAGTGCCCAAAAACGAAAACAGGATCCCCAAGTCATATCCGACCTTGCACAAACCTGCCACCAAAAACCCGACAGGCATCAACCTGACAGACGCAAACTTGCCCATCAAGCTGGGCGCGCCAGCCTGGGCCAGCGTTTTGACCACGTTCACGAACCCCATCACAGACGTGCGTTCTTCCTTGGACACGACCGAGCTCAAAAATGCCTGTCGCGGGCCGACGTCCATCGATGCCGTGCATGACCTGATCACGAGTAACAGCATGGCGACCCGTTCTGACGATGGCAAGCCGAGAATGGCCAGGATCGAACTCGACGGCAAGTGCGTGACCACCATCGTGATGATTGGCCCCAGTCGCTTGGCGATCGAAGACGCAACCAACGCGGACGCGGCCGATACCAAGTTTGTAACAAAGAAAAGCGTACCCAAAACTCCTTCCTTAACTTGGAACCGGTCAGAGAAATAGTACGAGATCCAGGTCGATGTGGCCAATCCGGAACCAAACGAATCAATTGCAAACAATATCGTAAGCTGAAACACAATTTTTTTAGACCGGCTCGAGATCTGAGGCAGGTAATCAACCCAAAACAATAACTTGGACCGTTTTTTAACCGGAGCTGCCACAAATTGGTCCATCTCATCCAACACTTCTTCCCTGTCTTGCTCCTCCTCCTCCTCCTCCACGTCGTCATCATCATCTATAACAAAGCTGTCGATACTCTTGTTGCTTAGTGGCCTCATCGGATATGTTTCAGCTCTCGATCCCGATGATGAATTTAAAGATGACTGACCCTGTTCTGCCTGCCGAATCGGTTCATGCTTGTGCACTTGCTCTTGTGATGCATCATCCAACTCCGTGTCTGCCGATAACATGAGCGTGGCCACAAATTTCGCAATCGCAATCACGCTGTAAATCAAAAAAATGACCCGGTACGAATTCCGGGCCGTCCAATTGAAATCATCTTGCAATTTTTGCACGATCCAGCCACAAGAAATCGTACCTAGTGCCGCACCAAACGCTCCCAATAAAGAATACCATGCGTACAGGTCTGACCGGTCTTGCAGGTCTGTCAAGTGTGCGACTGTGGACTCCTCCACTGCTCTGAACGGTCCAATTTCGTTCCCGCTGTTTCAAGTTAGCACATATATGTATATATATATACATATGCATATATTCATATTTTACTTACCTGGGTGAAATCACGCCGACAATGGCTGCAACTAAAAGTAGCCAAAAATTAGTGGCATACGAGAAAACAATGCCGCTGGAAAACATGAGCAATGCGCCGGCAGCCAGGATCCGGCGCCGGCCCAACTTGTCAGCCACCAACGTGAGCACAAACGAAATAATCACGTCACCCAACAACGTGCATGTCATGAAAAGCCCGGTGCGGTCTGCGCTAACGCCGAGCACGCTGAAAAAAAGTGCCAAAATGATGGTAACTTGGCCATAGGCAAACATTCGAATGAACCTCTGGAAGCACAAGATGTGCACGTCCTTGGACGCACGAATCAACGTAAACAGTCCAATCTCCTCCACAAATCTCGAAATAAAGTTAGCCATTACTGAGAAAATTGGGCCATAATTGGTTTCCGTGCTCGAGCGAGAATCAATTATTTATTTATATAGAGTTGGGCCCTGCCTGACTGGATTGTGCCGTCCGGGGACATCGGAGTTACGCCCAGACAAGTAAAAAGCCTTTGCGCTTGCGACAACGCAATTGAGGTAAACAAAAAAAAAAAAAAAAAAAACCAAGACCAAGAGACGAATGGAAAAAAAAAACAGGTTATAAATAAAATTGTCATATGTCCACCTGCCAAACGAACGGCCTTGGTTTTGCAGCGCTGAGGTTGAGCTGGAGAAATATTACCCAATAAGGAAAGTCGGTTTCCGGATCAGGAAGTTGCCCGGCGTCATCACAAATCCCGTGCCACGACGACGAATTTCAACAGCCAGAGTGGACTTGACGACGACAACGTTATCAAGGATCCTCGCATATTTTGGTATCCGCACAGAATCATGTCACGAACTTTCACGGTAGTCGATACGACGTACTACGACGCGTTGGGCGTGTCGGCTGACGCGACCGAGCTCGAGATCAAAAAGGCTTACAGGAAAAAGGCCATCCAGTTGCATCCGGATAAGAATCCCAACGACGAGACTGCGCATGCAAAATTTCAAGAAGTGAGTTGTATTTAGTCTGCATACAAATCAAATCATTTTTGCACCACCTGTTTTCACGTTACTGAACAATTTTTTTTTTTTTTTTTTTAAATTTAATTAGGTTGGCGAGGCATATCAAGGTATAGTTTTTATGAGTGCTTTGTATTTTGATCTCAACTTAACCCGTGAATAGTTTTAAGTAATCCGGAACTTAGAAAGCAGTATGATCAATTTGGAAAGGACAAGGCTATGCCAGATGCTGGCTTTGGTACGTATTTAATGATTTGCGTTTTTTTTTTGTTTCTTTCAATTGTTTACAAATTTGATATAGAGGATCCTTCTGAGTTCTTTACTTCTATATTCGGTGGCGAGGCATTCTACGATTTGTAAGTTTAACATAATACTATTAACACTACGAAAAAAAGATAATATAATGTGAAAACCGGAAACTCTAATTTTTTTTTCTTTTATTTGGATGCAGAATTGGTGAGCTTTCACTTATCAAGGATTTAACCAAATCCATGGAGATTGCAACCACCGAGGAAGAAGAAGCAGCAGCGGTGGCCACCGCTGCTGCTGCTGCAGGTGCTGAGACAGCTTCTGCCGAGGCAGCCAGTGGTGAACCAGAATCGGCATTGCCCACCAAGTCCGGTAATTCAATCCCGTCGGATAAAGAACCGCAAGCCAAAAATTACTCAACATTTAATGAACCCACGCAATCTTCAACCGGCGGGTCAAGTGCCAGCCCGATTTCTTCGCCACCTGTATTGGCCATTACTGATGGCGAGATTGATAAGCAAGGTGAAAGTTCGGTACCTCAAAAGGCAACGAAAGAAAAAGAAAAAGAAAAAGAAAAGAAAAAATTGGGATTGACAAAAGCACAAAAGGAAGAGTTGGAAAAATATGAAAAGGAACGCAAGGAAGCCAGGGAGAAAAGGGTGCAACACTTGACCCAAAAATTAATCGAACGCGTAAGCGTATGGACCGAATCTGACATGAGTGATCAAGTTACGGAAGCTTTTACAAAACAAATTGTTTACGAACGAGAAAATCTTAAAATGGAATCATTTGGGATCGAACTTTTGCATGCCATCGGTTCAATTTATTATCACAAGAGCACAACGTTTCGCAAATCTCAAAAATTTTTTGGCGTGACCGGATTTTTTAGCAAGGTTAAGGAAAAAGGCACGATCGCGAAGGACACGTGGAACACAATCTCGAGCGCGCTTGATGCGCAGATGACGATCGAGGACATGACAAAAGCTGAAGAAAAAGGTGGCGTTGATTGGACGGATGAGAAAAAAGCTGATTATGAACGCAAGGTGTTGGGCAAGATCCTTAACGCCGCCTGGCGAGGTTCAAGATTTGAAGTCCAAAGCGTGCTCAGAGAAGTTTGTGATAACGTGTTGGATGACAAGTCAGTGCCGGTTAAGAAACGAGCTGACCGGGCCAGGGCATTAGAAATTATTGGCACAATTTTTAGGCAGGCAGAACGAGATGAGGATGAGGATGAAGATGCCAGAGTGTTTGAAACGTTGTTAGCCGAAGCCACGCAAAAGAAAAACAAGAAGGACAAGAAAAAGGAAAAATCTCAGGCACAGTCAATTCCAACGACGGCTTAAATTACTTTTTTTTTTTTTTTTGGGATTAGATTGTTTATTGGGTCATTTTTTTCCTTACGTGTTATGTCTCATCTGCTGTTTTGGCTATAAGAAAATAGATTATGCTTAAAAATTAAATTAAAAAATTATCAAAAACCATATCTAAAGCAGCAAATGCATTAAGAAAAAAAAACAAAGTAAAACCGATTGTTAACCCATGAGTAACCAACACCATATACCAGGTACCTACCTGACCACCATATCCGTTACCTATGCCTATAACTAAAAAAAAAACCCTCCCTAAGTCACGTAAATTCGCAAAGAAATTTCGTTTGACCATCTCGAACTCAATCCCAATTCATTCCATGCCTTGATTAAATCAATTTTCAACAAATTTTTTTCTGTTGATAATGCCGAATACGGTAAAACTTCACCCTGAATCGTAATCAACAAATTTTGGGCCGCATCTTGTTGAACTTGGTCAAGTCCAGAAATATAAACTCCCAACATGCCAAGGGCCTTGACATCAACATCAAGAATCACGCGACCGGTTTCGGGCACGGTTAATTGTTGACGTTCAATGCCGGCTGCTCCAGTGACCTTGTCCACAAGGCCGATCGCGCCCAGCCGAATGGTTTTGAACAACGTGACCGCGGTGGCGAGCGGTGCCGCCGTGAACACGTCCCATTCACTTGCGGCAAGCTTGACAATCATCAGCGTTTGATCCTCAGCCGTATCTTCAACCGGGTTCGAAAACTCGACAATCTGACCCGTACGGTGTGACCGAAACACGTAGTCACGCCCCTTCACCAGTCCCGGCACCATGGATATCGTAACCGGCTTGACAAAAATATCTGCATGATCTTCGCTCACGTTGAATGCGGCAAGTAATCCAAATCCACCAGTGCCGCCAAAAAAATTGGTTAAAAACATTAATCGTTTGTTGGTAATATCAAAATATGGATCCAGCGTCAACGCCGTGCGAGAAGGCCGTAGCACAACGGATGTTCCCCTGATCGTCAAAGCTTGAATCTCATTGATAATGTCTAGATTATAGTAGCCTGGCGTGTCGGTAATATACACCGGCCCGCCAGAGAAACATCGAGATACCGCGTGCAGAGTTGAATATTTCGCAATCGTCGTCGTAAACATGTCCCAATCAGGAATCGCATGCAACAAGGATGTCAAGATTGAGTTCATTGAATTGCAATAAATATGCCAATGATGACTATTTGAAATTTCGGGAAAGAAATCGTCAGAATTTCTAAGCGTCGGCTTGGGACTTGAAAGTTGCAAAAGTGAGTAATAAAAATATGGACCACTCATGGCCATTGAGTACATTACTCTTCGATAAAAAAATCGTAACGATTGAAGCCGCAGCGCATCTTGATATGCTTTACAGATATACGTCCCATCAATGAAATCCCCTTTAAGATCATAAATCTGCATTTGCACGTCTGCTTTGATAGCAGTCACGCCAGCAGAAGCCAAATACGCATAAAAATCATGATAAAATTGACCAACATCCCTTTCACTATTTTAGTAACATATCAGTAATTAATCAACATATATTTTACTTTAACTCTTACCTGACAATCCATGTCTCGTTACCATAGCCTTTTCCTTTTACCAGTTCGTACTTCTTTCCCAATATACTATCAGGATCAATGCCATTCCAATACCCTAATAGTGCATGCCAAACCGCAATATGTTTAATGTAGGGAAATTTCTGCCGTATTGTATCAATTAAGAACTTTAGACCTTGCGGAAAGTTACTGCTGGCTTCAAAACTCTTCAACTGGCGAAATTGATTGACATCCATCCAGCCATCGTCAAGAACAAATAATCCAATGCGAATTCCCTTGTCGTGAAAATCTTGAAGCGCATTTATAACCTTGTTGTGAGTGACATCTAGCCCCATGGAATTCCAAGTACCTATTGGCGTAAACATCATGTAATGCACGGCAACACCAAAAAAAAAAAAAAAAAACGGCTACTCACAGTATCCAAACAGATCAATCCATTCCTCATACCAGGTTCCATGAATAGGTTCCTCAAAAGGAGCGTTGGCATTAACCACAGGGTGCACGGCCGAGCCAGCAACAACATGTTCCGGATTCAAAATTGCAGGCACATCCTGCGCAAACGCTGGTCCAACCACGCCGCTATAAGTCTGAATCACCGAGCGAAGAGAATATAATGCAGATTGAACCGCCTTTTGAGGATCTCTGCTGATTCCAATCAAAACCGAGTACGTTCGATGGTCCGAAGAATCATTTGTAAAATTAATAATTATCTGTCCATTTTTAGATGACAGGTGACCGGTGACAAGTGTTTTCATGTTTGACAATGGAATGATTGATACATGCTGGCCATCTGTTCGCTGGAAAAGTACCATAACGCCCGGTCGATCGATCCGAAACACTTGCTTGCCATGCCTGGGACCCATCCACGAGCCAGAAATTCGAACCAAAGCAAGAAACTGTTCCAAATTGTTTGGTTTTCCAAGCGCGACCGCAGTTGGTGATGCTGTTTGTGGAGCAATGATTCCAACTACCTTGTAAACTTTGGAATCAGGTACTTCGCTTTGTAACTCAGTTGGTTCGAGCGTGTCTGATGTGCCGGTAAATAATTCATTGAAAAAAGGGTAAGTGAGTGCAGACTGCACGCTGTACAACAATACACGCCCGTTTGTGTCATTATTGCCGCACCATTCCCAATCTCGGTTGGGCTTTAAGCGATACCTGGCAGTGAACTCCAAGACTGAAGCCGTCAGTGGCGGCACGAACTTGATCGAGAACTGAGATACCGAGTGCTGTTCTGAACTTGAGCTGGCAAGCGGAACCAACTGCTGAATCGGAAGCAATGGGGTAGCAATCCAGTCTTCATTATTAGTGGCCCACCATAACTCAAATGCAAACTCTGGATGCAACACTGCACCGATCTTTGTCGTGACAAATGCATGGAAATGAAGAATGCGCGATTTGGCTGCCGTCACTGTAGACAGCGGCGGATATAAAGAAATCGCATGAACGTCCATCGCAAAGCCAACCTGTTTAACGTCTGTTAAGCATCCATCGGCAGCGATATGAGCCATAGGACAACAATCAATTGGATGTGAATTCTGGACACGTGAATTACATTACCCCACAGTCCGGGTAAACCGCGGTGTTAGTTAACACACAAGAACGAGAATGATTTATTTAAGTTATATATTAACGTAACAATTATGAAATGTATATATTCAAACTTGCCTGTCGCTGGAACAGCCCGATCCCTAGTTTGATGATTTCACCTTCCCATACCGACTATGTATTGATGCAAACACGTATGATGTGTAGTAAAGATGCAATAGAAATACAAAGCCCGTTTCTTTATCGCAGCATACTAATAAATATGACAAGTTTAAAAAACTGCTGTTCGCATGGCCAAGACAATAAATAACACAACTAAAAAAAAATTGGGATTTTACTGTTTGAACATTTGTCTATTGTACTACTAGATTAGTCCCGAGTTAATCATTTCTCATTTATTTTGAAAGCAGCTGACCAGTACTGGTAAAACATCATGCAGCGGCCTTTTCTATTGATGCCTGAAAACTCGTCTCCTGTTACTTTGTTCATATGCAATGATATTACGCCAAACTCGGGCATTGCCATTTATCTATCCTTCTCGTTTTCAAGAGTGATAATTTCAGTCAAATCATCGCAAGATTCCCAATGCCTGTCTTCGTTCAATTCTGGTGATGCGTGCAGGCAATGCTTGTAAAAAAAATCAACAGCTAAATCAGCTAATCGAAAACATATCGTCAACAATATGAAGCCGATTATAAATGACAAGATAGCAGACAAAAACATGCAGAGAGGAAACATGCACATATTGCATATATAATATGTATACGTGCGAATGGTTGGTTATATTTTCGCAAAATTGCGTCCAAATTAAGAATTTACAACAATCATTCTGATGATAATATCGTACATATTGGCATTGCAACAACATTACAATACAAACAATTGTTTACAATTATAAAATACCTGACTTGAATTAATAGCAAGAATGTAGAATTTGTTCAATTGAAGAAATTGAGCGTGGAATGATAACGCATGCCAACTCCTGCATTATTCATTAGTCACATGCGAAATTGGGTCATAAATTATTTTTTTTTGAGTCGCCAATTTTTTTTTTTGTTTCAGTATAATCCAAATCAGGCACTGCGAATCAAAAATCAAAACACTTCCAAAACAGAGAATACAAAAATTATAATGAGCCGTGAAGTTGATCCTCATTACTTTGGTGCTGGTCCTGCACTTCTTCCTAAAGAAGTGTTGATCGAGGCCGCGCATGACCTTCTTAATTATAATGAAACTGGCCTAGGCCTCGGTGAGATCTCTCACCGTTCGGCTGCAGCTGTTGCCGTGGTCGATTCGGCAAAAAATAATATCAAGGAATTGCTTTTTGTGCCAGACAACTATGAAGTTTTTTTCCTTCAAGGTGGTGGCACTGGCGAGTTTTCTGCCGTGGTCTACAACTTACTAGCATACCATGCTGTCAAGACCGGTAAAAAGGGAAAAGCTGACTATTTCGTGACCGGCTCATGGAGTCAAAAGGCTTACGAAGAAGCCAAAAGACTTGGCGTTGACGTCAATGTGGTCGTTGACCCAAGAAAGACCAGCGCAAACGGAAAATACGGAAGTCTTCCTGATTCATCTACTTGGACCTTTGGTGATCCAAAGGAAACCGCATACGCATACTACTGCGATAATGAAACCGTGGGCGGCGTTGAATTTGCTTCAATTCCTCAAGTACCTGAAGGGGTTGAATTAATTGCCGACATGTCGTCAAATATTCTTTCACGAAGGTTTGATGTATCCAAGTTTGGTGTCATTTTTGTAAGTTTTGCAACACACGTTAGCGTGTGATTTTTTGTTATTTTTTGACTGATCGTTTTTTTTTAGGCTGGCGCTCAGAAAAATGTTGGAATTGCTGGGGTTACCATCGTGATTATCAAGAAGGAGCTTCTTAACCGCGGCAGTGAAGACGATTTGGTTAAGCTTGGGATCCCATTGGCTCCTCTTGTTCTTGATTTCCCCACCATTGTAAAGAACAATTCGCTGTACAACACTCTTCCGATATTCAATGTCCATATTGTAAATCTTACCACCAAACGACTTATTGCTAACGGAGGTCTTGAAGCTCAAGAAAGGCTTAGTAATGGCAAGGCAGCGAAGGTCTACGGTGCCCTGGACTCGGCCCCAGAAGGCGCATATAATTTAATTGTCGACAAAAATGCCAGAAGCCGCATGAATATTGTTTTCACGATTTCTGGTGAAGGAAAGGAAAAAGCCTTCCTTGAAGGTGCTAAGGAAAGAGGCTTAACCGGTCTCAATGGACATAGGAGCGTTGGTGGTATTCGGATATCAAACTACAACGCTGTTGCTGAACAAAGTATTGACAAGTTGGTCGAATGGATTAACGAATTCGCAAAGACCTTATAAAAAATAAATGTTTAATGATACACTAAAACATGAACAACCTGCAATATACAAACGCCAAACAAAAAAAAAAAAATGCAATGCAATCCAAACTTTTATATAAATTTTCACTCCTGGTTAGTAGCCGTCAAAAAATACGTAAGCAAGCTTCCTTCGTCTTGTCCTGTTAAAAAAACAAATAATATCAGAGCATGGTTGTGGCAGATGCCTGGCCGCACATTAGTTTTCTTTAGTAACTAAACAAGCAAATTAAATCTCAACTTACACAGTAAAATTTTTTCTGCAGACGAATGAATCTTAAAAGCGTTCCAAAGTTCCTTCGCATCAACTTTGGCATGAGCCATTTCATTTTGTCCTAACTGAGGTGTAGGCCGTTGGGTCGGCCGGTCGTCCCAGTTTCCTTCCAATTGTTCTGCGGTTTCCAAATTTGCCCATGCAGTGTCAACCCTGACATTATCGTTTTCGACACATAAATGCAAGTCTCCACTTGAATTTGCTGCAACCGTAATCCTTGAACTTAGGTGCCTATACCGATCGCAAATTCTGACGATACTTAATCCTTCATGCTTTAACACCACTACAACAGTTGGTTCAGGGCAACTAGGTTCTTCTAACAATCCACCTTCAGAAGGATGACATATTCGTACTGGCACTTGTTGTGATATAGTAGTCGATCCAGTCCCATTTCTTGAATTCTGCTCCACGCTGAAAATTAAATATGGAATATCTTGACGCTTGATCAATTTCATCCTCACCACATCAACACCGGATCGGGTACATGATTTAAGAGCTCTAAACAAGGTGTCGCTGTAGAGCTCTAGGCTTATAACACCACTCGCAGCCGTGGCTATGTCCATTTCGCCAAAATATTCGTTCGGATCAAGAGCCCTGAATAACTTTTATTAATTAAATGACCGAAAGCTCGAACAATCATACTCACACCCATATCTGCGTTCCAGTTATCGGATTGACCATGACTATTTGCATTATATCCCGCTTTAATCGTACTGCACATAGTTTTCCAAACAATGACAGGTTTTGTGCAATGTCTGCATCTATTAGTCAAAACAGAACTCGTTCTTGTCATACGTATATTTACTAACCTCTTATAGAATCCGGGCGTTGCATAATAGCCCGAAGTCTCATCTTGAATTATTTTCACTGTATCCGAATCATATAGGATACCGTGATGTCTATTTTGCTTGGATTCAAGTCATGGCAAATAGTTTGAATTGATGAGCGCGTAATGGGGAAGCGCGTTCACACTTACGCGTTGCAATTAACTGCAACGGCACAAAATTGAATCGTATAATTGATAAAATAATGTACAATTTAATATTATTTAATTATATGTTAACATCTTCCTGTCTATAGTGGTCCAACACTAATCGATACATAAAACTAGGTGAATACCCGCCTCTGCAAAAATTGTTAGCATTTTTAATTTCCAAAAAAAAAAAAACAGCAACAACAACAACAACTACTTACAAGTTCGTGACGTAAATATCAACTAATTCAGGAGAAACGTAATCGTATAGTGGATTTACAACGTTGACCTTATCAACCAAGTTACCATCTTCAAATTCCAACACCTTGCCTGTATCACCGACTTCAATCAAGCTTTCAATGTCAAACGGATACATTGGTGACAACTTGTAAAGGCCAGTGCAAACAACTACTGGGGTCCGATGTACACTAGCGCACTGGCATATCATGGCTGCACCGGAAGATGTAACCAAGCCACCGTTTGCAAGTACTGATGACAAATTAATACAATATTCAACAATGCTTCAATTGAGATCCATACCCGCATTGCTGCCAAGAATAACTTTGCCGACCCTGCCCATTATAGAGAAAACAGTCGCATCTGTTATGACCATCGTTTCAATTCCAGCTTCTGCCAGTTTTTTGGCAAATTCGTGCGTCTTTTCGACGTCATTTGGAAACACTTCTGCTACGCATACGGTGAACTTGCGCTTTTGTGCTGCCCGTAACAAGAACTTTAAAACTGTTCTTGAATTCGGAGTAGCGGTAAGCAAAGTTTCACTAGAATCAATGTTAACAACTAAAAAAAAAGCTAAAGGACGGCATCATACTTCTCGTGAATCATCTCGACTCCCATACCAGCGATGCTTTCATCGATACTCCGTAGCTCGTCAATCAATTCTTGTATTCCTTCAATTATATACGGTTTAAGATCCTTTTTGGGTTGCTTAGTTTGTTCGTCCTTTGTGACCTCTTCCGAATTAGCTGAAAGTAAACTAAACATTGACGTAATGAAAGGTGAATTTGTAGCCCCGCCTGCGAGAAAGAATTACTATTAATCGCCGTCTTCTAGCTGCCGCATATAACATGATAGGCTCACCATCTGCAGATTCGGAATCCCCTGTATCCTCAGATTCTTCTCGTATTAATGCCAAAACCCTTCTTATTATGTTTCCACATGCCAATTCTGCACAAGTAACATAAATATTATTAGTTAAGAAGCCACAATTAGTTAATCACGGGCAAAACGACCGACCGACCGACCTTTAGGTTGTGCTCGTTGTAGACGGTTGCCCAACACTTTAATCTGAACAATAAGTTGATCAACATGCGTCCATCTAGCTGCTGAAACAACTCTCAGCAGCAATTGAGCCGTGGCCAGTGCGACGTCATAAGATCCATGAATTTGTCGCCTCTTGATCTGACTATTAATGCAACCGTAAGAAACTTTGTAAAAGTCTAGTGATTTCGCCTCAAATTTACATACGCAACAAAAGCCTCGACATGGGTATTCAAATCCTTATCTTTAGAAATGTGACTTGCTGAAAATGACATGATTGCTATCTATGCGGCAATGAGATCCCTGCCAGATTTTCTCGAGTCTTTTAAATTTTCGAAGCTCTGTCGCATGTTCGTGATCCCCGGGTAAGCGCTGCATGTAAGCACAAAATGTGTTGCAGTAATGGCATAAATGCGTAACGGGCTTGACTATGGTTTTGACGATGAGATGCGCTCTCATAATACCAAATTCGACCCCCTCGAACTGGAACCGTTGGCTATTACAGACCGAAGACATTGATAGGCACAACGATGTCGCATGCACCTCCTGCGATATATGGTGGAGGTAAGTCAATTTTAAAAAGTTGTGTTTACCAAGGTTGAATACTCAATTTAGTCCTAGATGAGGTTTCATCGTTAGTGATTGATCCCGGCAGCTCGTGGACTAGAATTGGATACGCTGGCGAAGACACTCCTAAGGTCGTTCTTCCTACGTACTACGGACAAAACGGAGAAAAAACTTATGTGGGCGACAATTTGCTGCATATACCTCGTGAGGGAGTCGAAATTAAAAGTCCAATGAACGACGGATATGGTAATACGTTCCTTCCCCCTCTACATATCACATACCAATTGGTTGCTAATAATTTCAATAGTAAGCGACTGGGAAAACACGGTAAAAATATGGGATTTTGCTCTGTCAGAGAGATTGTACGCGAAGGAGAAAGACCAGTCATTGTCTGATTATCCACTCTTAATTACTGAGCCATCATGGAACCCGCAGAGCAATCGAGAAAAAGCAGCAGAAGTAGCATTTGAAGAACTTGGAGTTCCTGCATTTTATCTTGCAAAGAACGCTGTCTGCTCAGCGTAAGTTTTTTTTTTTAAAATTTGGATTTGTGTCTATATTGACAACTATTAGATTTGCATGCGGAAAACCAACTGCACTGGTTGTAGACGTTGGAAGTGCTGTTGCTTCGGTTACTCCAGTAATTGATGGCCTTGTTTTGAAAAAAGGTATGGATTATAGTGCTTGTTGATGATTTTTCTAATAATTTATAGCTGCTCTTCATACAACGTTTGCTGGTGATTACATTAACAAATACATTGTTCATCAACTCAAGCAGAAAGATGTTACAATCACGCCTCATTTTTTAGTTTCTAAGAAAACCCCGGTTGAATCCGGCCAGTCTCCCCAGGTTGTTCTCAAAAATTTCAATGGCCTTACAGAAAGCTTTCTTGATTTCGAACGGATTCGCATTTTGAACGAATTCAAGGAGAGCACGAGTCAGGTTCTCGAAGTACCATACAATGAAGCTATTGCTAGCGCTCGACCACAGAGACCGTTTGAATTTCCTGATGGTTATAACTTGTCATTTGGCGCAGATAGATACCTAAGTACAGAACCATTGTTCCAGCCTCAGTTGAATCCGCTTCCAGACCAACCGGTTGACTCAACCGCTCTCGGAGTCGCTGGGCTTATAAACGCTAGTGTAAATGCATGTGATGTTGATGTTCGTGCTAATTTGGTCAATAATATTGTTTTGATTGGTGGAACAAGTTTGTTGCAAGGCTTTACCGAGCGAACAAATAGTGAATTGGTGCAAATGTTCCCAGGCATGAAAATAAGAATTCAAGCACCTGGAAATTCTTCGGAACGGAAATATGCTGGATGGATTGGAGGAAGTATTCTTGCCAGCTTGGGAACTTTTCATCAGATGTGGATTAGCAAAAAGGAATATGAAGAAGTTGGCGCATCTATTGTCGAGAAGAGGTGTAAGTGAGCAAGCAAATCTGCGATTTGTGTAATTGTACAATATTATATATGATTTGATTTTATATATTACTTGGTTAAATCTAAATTTAAATGTTAAGTATAATTGTTTTTTTTACTTGTGAAATTTATGAAAGATATTGGAAACCGGCCTGGACTTCCGTTTCGCCGAAATACTGAATGGGTAATTTATATCATCGCCCTTCCTTATTCTTTTTTTTTTATTTACAGTCTAACTACAAGCAATGAAAAATAAAAGTCTTTTTCTAAAATTAAACACTGCAGCTCGAGTAGTCCAGGCTGCACTAGGTTGCAGTGCCACGTCACTGACTGTTTTGCATACCCAGAATTTAATGAATTCAACGATATTCTCAACGCCGGACGTATACCATTCAAGTGGACTTGAAATATGCGCAGCATTCATAATAACGACAGTATGTATTGTTTCTTTTCGTGTTTTTTTATTTTAAAAAAAAAAAATCCATTTCTAACAGGTAAAGGGAACGCTTGCGACAATATCGAGCGGGGGTTTAATGCTATTTGGCTTGTTAACCCGAGCTTACAATCCATTGAAACCCACCATGTTATACAAAGTGTCCATCGTGGATATCATATTTTTAGTTCTTTGGGCTTTCACTCTTCCGATTTTGGTGCTCATGATTCCAGATGATGCGCCAAGTTTGGTGGTATTCAAACTTTTGATAGTCATTTGTGCATCAAATTTGTAAATCTATCAAGCCCAAAAGTGAAAAGATCACACAGAATATTAACAAGGTAATATAGGATATTATGGAGCGCAAGCTTCGGCGTAAATTACTATTGCGCACCTGTTGATGCAAATAACGAATATGCTGAATCAGATTCGTCAGCAAATTTACCGTCATTTACATCGTTCGAAGGTGCAGTTTTTTTTGATATACAAAATCAAAAAATAGAGTATCAAAATATCACCAAGCCTATTCCAATCCCGACCAAAAAATGATGCCATACCGTTTCTTCATTGTTTTATACCTTTTTTCGATAGCATTCACTGCAAGGCTATATATATTTTTTTTTTTGGAGTGCTATATGGGCAATGACAGATTCTGAAACAATTTGATGCTTTTCTTTTTTCTTGATTGAACTAATATACACGTCAAAACTCACCGCCAGAAATCCAAAACAAATATGTTAAACCCATTTTCTTTCTGAAAAAAAAAAGCTTGACATTGCTCTATAGACTTTCTGAACCGCAGTAATGCTCATTAATATTTCTTTAAAATCCACGTCCTCTTCCACGCCCACGGCCACCGCCACGACCTCCTCGAATTCCACCTCTTCCACCACGTGCACTTGCAGGACCACCCTTTGACTTCGAACCTGGTTCACCGCGTTTCTTGTTCTTTGGCTTAGGACCGTCGTCGACCAGTAGCGTGTCAAGTGGGAGTGAATCAGGAAGGATAAAGTAGCGAACGTTATTGCCTCTAATGTTAATGTAATCTAGCGATATTGGATCACGATCTTTTATCGTCATTTTCACAGTTTTTAAAGTTGTGTTCATTGTCGGCGCGATTGAAACTATGGTTCCTGAAACGATCGTGCCTGTGTGACTAGTTAAAACACTTGCTTAACACAAGTTCTTCATAATGTCCTTACCATTTTTTAGTTCTATCTGAACCGTCTCAGACGTTAATTTCATAAGAAATCTATAAATTTGTTAGCATCAAGTATGGCAAGAAAACCCCATTCAGCTTTGGCAAGCATGCACTCACCGAACTAATTTCATGATGTTTCCTTAAACCTGATTTTAAAGCTGCCGTATCGAACGAAGGTAAACAACAACAAAAAAATCAATTCCAAATAAAATGACGCGGACAAAGATATCACGATTTTGAAAGCCGACGAGCTTTTAAATTGCAAAATGAACGGGTTGTCTTTTGATCTTTTAGTTCGCCATTTAAACTGCGTTTGCTAATGATGTTCAAATTCATTAGTGTAAAAACAACTATGCATTTACAACCTTAGACCTCTAACTATACTACATTTATGTATCACATAACATTTATTCAGTTTTTGGTTTACAATAAACACCGTATATAATGTAAACAAAATATTCCCAGCTTTTTTTATATCCTATGATTTAAC
The DNA here is from genome assembly GCF_038497905.1 of Lipomyces japonicus. Classification (NCBI taxonomy): domain Eukaryota; kingdom Fungi; phylum Ascomycota; class Lipomycetes; order Lipomycetales; family Lipomycetaceae; genus Lipomyces; species Lipomyces japonicus. The sequence goes on from NW_027117868.1 coordinate 34,569, forward strand.
ATCTTATATTGATACCTCTCCTCATTTCAGAAGCTCGTACTTCAAACATCACCTGGACGCCAACGAACAGACATGCGGACGAAAGCAAAAAGTAAGGCACACCTGAAAAACCTTAGTATAGAACCTCATAATTATTGAATTAAAGTAAACCTACCACTCCAAGTGCTAAACATATCTACAATCATGTCCCGAATACCATCAAGTCCGACTGCAAATCCAACCAAGTTCGCAATCATCATGAGGTAAATGTTTGCCACGGCACCAATGGCACACATGTGTCGATATATTGGCCTATTACCCCACTGCATAATTTAATATCTTGTTACGCATGACTCGGAAAAATTTGGGACACTTACAATTTTTTCAGGGAAAAGAAGTTTTCCAATGACTTCGGGCACGATAAAAAGAGTAATTAGCCAGCCCCATGCAAGCAAGCGTAGTTGAATATCGTGCCAAAACGCCACAAATGTAAACACAATAAACATGTTTCTAATGGGATGTCTCGAACCGCCAAGCGGTACATAAATGTACCTAAAAAAATTAGTATATGAATTTACTAAAGCAAAAACAAAACAATCTAACCTTATAACCCATCTATTAAAACTTCTGTGCCAAGCTCTCCAGAAGGCAGATGCAGAATAGTTGTCACTCATACATCTCAACATATTTTCCGGAGAATCAATGCCATCCAAGAGTGCCCACAGTCTGAAAAATCGCCAAGGAATGAGCAGTTTAAGCCAGATTGTATTTAAATAAAAATATCCAACCATGCTAATCTCTAACGGCGATAGTCCAGTCCAGGATCGGGTTTCAGATAGTGCAATCACGTACATGTAATGAAGCAGCCATTCCATAACGAGAATACTAATGAGAACCCTCACGGCATAGAGTAAGGTACGTCTGAATTGGACTGACGGCAGTGAATGTCGTGATTGATAAATGTAATCATTAAAAGTGATAATGGGTCCAGCAATGAAGAGCGGTGAATATGTAAGATATGATAAATAGTTGACAATATTATAATCCGCACGACGAGATCCAATATCAATTCTGTCTCGCTCTGTTATGATTTTTTCGTCTAATTGCTTCTTCTATCTTCTTAGTTCAATTACATACACAATTCTGAAAAAGCAAACACACCTCAATGTCAGTCGCAGAATTGAGACCTGCATAATAATCGTAATTATAAGATATCATTCTCAATATAGAAAAATTAAAATTGACGTCCCATCTACTCAATAGCCCGCTATATCGATCCTGTAATAATGATTTATTAGAAAAATTTTACTTCCAAATTAATTACTCTGAAACGCACCAATGGCAGAAGCACCGAATGTATCCATCCGAACTTATAACCTTCATAATATTCATTAAGAAATAAAATAGCAATAGCGAGCGCCCAAGTGAAAAGCATTCCACTCTTTTGTGGCAAAAAACGCGTGAACGAGAAGCCAGTGACATATATGATCAACATTTTAAATACGCCTGTTCCATACAACACAGAAAGAAATACAACAGCGAAAAACAAGTCAAATGATATCCTTTTCACCTTGATCACGTTTGATAATTTTCTGAGAATAAAATGCAGAAGCATTGTTGCTGTAAGTACAGGTATTTTACTCCTAAATCCCGAATATTGTGCGTCGGAGTTATCCTAAACACATCATGGTCAATGCCAACAACATCGATTGCAAACTGATAAATGAGCAACATACAACTTTTCTTCCGAATATCCATCCTTGATCTAGTTTAGCTTCATAAATTGCGTAATTTATACTGTTTTCTGATCGTAGTTAACATCATCGAAGAATCACTATTGGGTTGAAAAAAAACTCTCACCATTGGTTGCTCGCATAGCCGCCCAGAACATTTGCGGAACAACCGTTATAAACACTATGTAATACACAAAAAACTCCGGAGTCCGCCATCGTGAAGGCGTTGCGTGCTTTTTAACTTGGTTGATCTTGTCTTGAGAACTGGGAATTAGTCGTGTGTCTAGCACGTCCAACAAGAACAAAGACGCCAAGTTCGCCATTGCCTTTCAATGCAACGTTCTGTCCTCCGACCCGATGATAAACCACGCCGTTCTATACTCCGGTTACCAAGCGTTCCGGCGTTGATGATTCTGGATGTCGAAGCAAGAACGTAAATATTGCTTTTTACTATTCATTCGCGTAAAGCACGTGCTTCTTGTTAATATATCCAGGGCTTGAGGGTTCTCGTACACCTCCGATATAATATTTATATATAATAGGCTGCTGAGATTATTACATTGTTTCAACTTATCGCATTCAAAATAATACAAAGTCTACAGTTTAGCTTTGATGTCCTTTTCGTAAACAACCTCGTTCTGGATCGTGCCAACATTTTCAAGCTCAATCTCAACGATATCTCCATGCTTAAGCCAGTATTGCGGAGTACGACCCATGCCAACTCCTATTCATTTTAATTAGCCCCAAGTTATATAATCAAAAAAATCATATCAGAATACAGTACCTGCTGGTGTACCAGTCCAGATCAAGTCTCCTGGAAGAAGAGTTGTTCCTTGAGACAAGAACGATATTGTCTTTGCAACACCAAAAATTTGATCCGAAGTGTTCTCCGACTGCACGATCTTACCATTGATCTTCGTCGAAATCTGTAAGTTCTGCGGATCTTTGATGATCTTTTACTACGTTAGCTTAAAATAAAAAAAAAAAAAACTCAACCTCACGCCATTGATCACATACTTTCGAAGAGACAATGGCGGGCCCAAATGGCGCCCACCCGTCCAACATCTTACCGAGTGACCATTGGCCACCACCTTTCTTAATCTGCCATGAACGCTGAGACACGTCATTACCAACAGCATAGCCTAAAACGTAATCCAATGCCTCAGCTTCGGTAATGTTTTTCGCTTCCTTTCCAATCACGATCACAAGCTCGCACTCATAATCGGTCTCGTTATCAATCTGAGCAAACTTAGGGACCGGAATAGGATCAGTTGGTCCAACAATCGAAGTAACCGGCTTGAAAAATAAAATTGGATATTTTGGCTTTGGTAACTTGATCTAACGAATCCAGTTAGCTGCTTCTCGTTTAACTCTAAATGGCTCTAACGACGTACCTCTAGAGCATGTCTGTGTACGGCTATTAGCAAAATAATAATAATAATAAAAAAAGCAACCAAATTTTAACTCACTTAGCGTAGTTCAGACCGAGAAATCTAACAGTGTGAATCTGGTCCCATGACAGGGGTGCAAGCAACTTCTTGATCGGCTATCGCTGTGTTAGTCTTTGCCTACCCACAAGAAAGTTATGCAAACCTTTTGCTGATCAGTGACTAAATAGTGTCCAAAAATATTTCCCGAAATAATCCACGCATGAGTCGCTTTGCGAGCATCAATGATACCAGCCTTTAGAATTGCATCTCCATAATATGTGTTTCCGTCCGTCGAAATAAACCTAACGAGCCGCTAATTGCATAAACAATTAGCTATATTATTCGCTTAATACGCAAATAGGAGCTCACCGAAAATGACATATTTTATCTGTATCAATGTAATTGAGAGTGTGCAAGAATGAAATAGTGACTGAACGCCTGTTTTTGTCTCGTCATGTCGTTATCGGGAAATGAAAGTTGCGGAGAACCGGCAAGCCGTGAAGGGGGTATAATTCATTGACCAAAAACGCAGACCATAATATATTCTCTAATTTACACGTGACCTATTTAATTACTAAGTTATTATGTTATTTTTACATTTCACGTGACTTGCTGTTTTGGGATCAGACAGCTAAATTACATAAACAACTTTTTTTTTTTTTTTTTCGCGTTTTTTGTTTACATTCGCCAGCATTGTTTTCATCGTGTATTTCAACATCTTTCCTCGACTCACTCTTCTCAACTCCATTGCATTAATCGTCTTCTATTGAATTTTTTAAATTACCATGACGGAAAAATTATATTGCAGTAGTTGTTCCCAATTTCAGGTAGCTGAGGACTTTGGGAAGAAAAAGAATGGGAAGCATTACAAAACCTGCAACCGACACAACAAAAAGCGCTCGCTCCAACTCGATGATTGGAATGATTTTATGGAGCTTTTAAAAAATTGGAAAAAAGGGGTGAGTACCTTTGAGACGTATAGATAGAGGCTCTTCTGACGTTGTTGAATCATACAGAGCGAAGACGAGGTAATAGATGGGCAGTTTACGTTCAGTTTGGATGCTTTACCTGTCCAATTTGGGTCGCTATCTATTCCGCGAATTTCTGAAGATGACGGGAATAATGACGACTCTAGTGCGTTTGTTAGATTGAGATGAATGCGGCGATGCGGGAGCTAACTACGATCATTTGGAAGGCAGGAGGATTCGCTTTCACCGCAAAGGCACCAATTTTTCGAGCTTTAGATATCATTACCAGTGATCTCAGGATTTGAAGAATGTGAAAGAGTATCAGTCTAAGGTAAATGTTGAGAAGCAGCGGGATAGCACACGCATGAAATGATTTTCATGCGAAAGTAAACTAAGTATACGATGCTGTTCAAATCGAACACTCGACCTTTCAATTCATCATAAATGGCATAAGCCTTATGAAGACATTGAACTTGTGCCAATGGTACGGGATTTTATACAGTCACGGGTGTCAACTAAGACCGCATCCGAAATCTATCAGGAAGTTCGATTTCTGCCCGAAGCTAAAGCTGTAACAAGACATCAAGTCTATTATCTTTGGAAACAGGCTAATAGTGACATCAGGCAGTCAGACGCAGATCTGTTAATTGGCGACTTGCGAGATGACGCTGAAAAGTGGACAACAGAGTCGTTCGAGAGTAGTTTGGAGATTGATAGTGGGGAAGATGAAAATAGTGATAGTGATAGTTGTATATACAAGCTAAAGTAGACAAATTTCGCAAAGTGGAGCAAGATGTCGTGAAGATTTTTGAGGATCAATGATCGAAAGGCAATCTCAAATTTATAAAAAGATATCTGACTACTCGTGAGATGGATGAAGTCTTTCTGGAGGAGTTTAAGAGCCGGTTAAATAGACGGGTCATGCCCCATACTTGGGGTAGGTATCGACATCCTGCGACAATGTTTTCTGTCTTAAAAATTATTATACTAATGTATATTAATATTTTACATAATTTGAATCGGGAACTTAAGATTATTTATTTATTTTTGCAAAAAACGTCACGTAGATGTCACTACCAGCGTTTTCGCTTAGTGCATTAAGCGGCATTGTTTGCAGAGTACGTTGCAAAATAATACTTTACAAATAGTTATCGTAAGCATCTTCATGCTTTTACGATCTGTATTTCATGGCCTCGATGTTCTGAATGCAAGCCGGGCCATAAATAAAAATCACATACAAAAATGAGGGCAATGATTTCGTCAATGATTTCGTCAATGATGCTGAAATGATTCTTCGCAAGGCAAAAGAAAATCTTGATGAAATCCCGGTCTACACGATTTGCCTGGCTTAGAATTACCATTACCATCGCAGTAATAGTTTCATCAAGATTTTCTTTTGCCTTGCGAAGAATCATTTCAGCATCATTGACGAAATCATTGACGAAATCATTGCCCTCATTTTTGTTTGTGATTTGAGGTCGCCAAAATTGACCAACTAGCTTAATGGTTTTATGGATTGGCCCCGACTTATTATTTTCCATAATCCTTTTGATAAATTTTGTCGGTTCAACCAACACATCTTCAACCAATTCTTCTGCTCGTTTGTTTCCTTCAATACTATTGAAAAGTAAAGAGATTATGTTCTGCTCTGCTAGCCTCTTTTCCTTCGGAGTTTGTTCTCCGTACTTTAAGACATAAGAATGACCTGAAGTCTCCAACGCTACTTCCATAAGTGTGAGATTCAATATTAGGCGATTCAGCCATTGGGTGGCATTGTCCAGAGATGAGGCCAGCCGCGGTAGAGCGAGTAGGAACGGTCCTTCCGAGGTACGCAAATTAGACGTCGCAGGGCTCATAACCTGAAAAATATTGGAGGTAGCCCTTCGTATATACTATCTTACTGTATAGTAGTGATACCTTAGGAAATTGAAAGAGTACTTTACAATATTTTATACTACAACGATAATTAAAAACATATACCATAATACAAGTATAAACTTTAATCCACGCAAAATAAGTTGTACCCTCTAATTGGACAGTAGTAACTGTACACAATATATACAAACATTATACCCTAGACTATTCCAATATTCTCACAATAAGGTGCTTCATTTAATATTGTTCATGGGCGAACAAACAATGTGTAGCGTACTTGCGGTTCCAAGTAATGATCTTTGGCAGCCACCATGGAGTTTCACTTGCGTGCGAGATCTCGTCTGAAGTCTATTTGACTGACATTCAGTGACTGTGCAATTTATATTTCAAATCACAAACGTTCAGTGACTCTTGAAGAAGTTGGGGGTCGGGGTTACTCAGTAATGTTTGGAAAGTATATATAACAGATGATATAAAAAATAATATGAATAAAAATGAGAAAGGTATACAATACCATATTATACTTTGACTTTCGATTACAAAAGAATTATAATAAATATCAAATCCATAGAATAAACTATTAAAGAATCCTGATTCTCCAAGCGCTGAAGGTACTAATATATTAAATAGACATGGTTGACATAGTTGACATAGTTGACATAGTTGACATTCAGCAGAGAGGATCAGCACTAGGTCGTATATCGGATAAGATCAACCTGACAGAATAAGTAAAATTCAACATATATATATATATATATCTCGTAATTACAAACTTTTGACTCTCCAAACGACGCATTACAGGTGATAATACTCCATTTATTGCAATCAAATAAATGGATCCGTAAAATTTTTGACACGTGTATGACTGGGGACATTCCACATTTGTTACCCTGCTTCTACAGCGTGAATCTCGCCGAGGAGAAGCAGTGTGTTTTGCTTGGATCCAGGTTACAAAAACAAAAATGTTATTGTCGTCCAAAAACATCTGCGTCGTTCATTTCTCCATATTAAATGCAATTATTTGGAAATTACTGGTTGATCCTGCAGCCGTATCTGGCCATGGTTTAGTGTTTATTATTGGAAGGGCAATGCAACTTGTAAGAGGCGCGGAGTGTTTAGTTTACGAGAATATAGCTAAATCTTTGTCTTTTGGTCTGTAGCCAGATGCCGAGTTTAAGAAAGATGATCCTGCAATTGGACTGATTATTGTTTTATTAATTTATGCCGCCATTTCAGATATCAGCGTAATCATTTCACCCAACACATCTTTCCTGGAAGTCACAGGTATATTGTTTTGCCTATCGTCCCGTTGGTGTGACATTTTGAAAGTTCGAAACTGACAATTAATATATATTTATATATGTAGTTCCGTTTCGTTTAATGTTTTCCTTTATAGTCACTGCATTTTCATACCTTGGCTCGGACTCAAACATCTCATTATCAAATTCAATCGTATTCACGATCAGTTTTGTGGAAATAATCATCCAGTTTTGGTTGTATACCACGCTGCGAGAAGAACGATCTGTTAAAATAAGGCAACAAGTGCCTATAGATGAATAACGAAATAACGACCGTGATCATATAAGTTTGAACTATATAACGCGCCAGTTTTTTTAACTCGCATGGCACGTCGAGCTGAATTCTTATGGTGCTTTGGTTTGACATAAATCCTTCCGCAAGACAATAACTGTATTATTCTTAATTTTGTTAAAATTTGTACATATATCTTATAATTATAATGAACGTTTTATTACAAAAGCAGTCGTTCAAGGAAGGTTATTATTTCTGTTGTTATTTTCGACAATAGTTAAACATATTAACATAAAGCACAGGAATTTCTAGCTTGTGCAATATTCTGCAACCAAAAACAAAAATGAAAATAAAAGCATAAACTCAAAAATGAAACAAACAAAAAAAAAAAACAATGTAAAGACACCCAAATTTTATAAAGAGAAAACAAACAAAACAAAAAACGCCTTATAGCTAAAAAAAAAAAAGAAACATAAAATGCTAATAAACTCAATTAATTTGAATAGTAATGCTGCATATACAACTGGTTGGGTTCAAATGACTGCGCTGAAGAACAGTAAAATGGATTTTGATTAAATGCAAATCCAGTCATTGAAGTTGCACAATAGTTTCCTCTTCCATGAATATCAGAGATATTTTCTTGCTCGCAAGATCTTGCAATGTCCAATGAATGTAACGAATTTGGATTTTGATAAATGTCCCAGATGGAGTGTATCGCAGTTATAGACGTATCATAGTAATTATCGTATTGTTCTGAAAATTCGGACCCTGTGGAGGCGATAGAACTTCGTCGATATGCCGGTGAAGATGATGCAGACGAATTGTAAAGTACCCACAAATTTAATGATATGTCAGAGTCTAATGCAGGCATGGCTCTGGGAGAAGCCAGATAGCGACCATCAAAAGCAGAGTCACTGTACCACGTGTTCAGGTTATTTGGCAAGTCAGTCAAATTAGAAACACCCTGATTATTTGCACTTTTGCAAAATGTGTCATCATACACCAGACCACTAATAGCAGTATTCTGGCCGGTAGGTTTCAATTTATCTTCAAAAAAATAGTTTAGAGGAATAAGTATTGATGAATCAGCAGATAGTGGAGAGTAGTGAGATTGATCACTTTCGCACTTCACAGCATTGTTTACAACATTCAAGCTGTCATCTTCTTCATTTTCATCATCCTCATCGTCAGCGTAATAATTTTGAGTAAACGAAACTTTTCCAAGAATGCTGTCAATTTTTTCAACATCATCAAAGTCAGCAACGCAAAGAACAACAAAGCCATCACAATGGCTCACATCGTACTCATGTGCTAATTGAGGTTGATAAGGTTGATATATGGGATTCATCGATGCATCATAAACTGGACACCCTGAGGTATCAGTAACTGCAGCCATTTTGGAAAGAATGCGACGCGTGTCATCTTTAAAATTGACACGTCGGGTGTAATCACAAGAAGCTCCTAACCGAACGCAAGGAGTACACTTTGGATGTATCTCGTCACATTTGATTTTTCTGTTCTAAACACGAGTAAGTATAAAAATAAACAAATTTTTCTTGATGGCACTAACTCGGCAAGTCCAGCAACCATTGCGAGATCTAGGTATTTTTTTGTTGACAAGTGCCGGATTTTGGGTTTTCGCAGACAGAGGCATTTTGAAATAACAATTAATATATATAACATCAATTGAAGCGCAGGCAAGATATATACAAGATATATAAGTATGAACACCGCAATGGGCACATTTTCAAACTTCCAGTTTTGAAATTTAAAATTTAGATACGAAATGGAAGGTTCCTTTCATTTGAGTACCATGGTTAATTTTGATAATGCGAAAACTGATGAGATCTAAAGTTAAATAATTTGGGTTCTTCTATCAGCTAGAGACTCCGTAGTCTAACTTTAATTTGCTTGTAGATCTTTTCTTTTTAAGGTAACTTCCCCTATTCCGTGGCGCTTCTAAAAAATCGGTTTTAAGACACGTGCACATTTTTTCTGGTGGGCGCAAACTCATAAAAACGGTTTGGTTCCCGGATTAACCGCAGCTTATCGTTCGGGTCCGTCCATTTCGGAGCTTGCACCGTTTAGTGCTGACCTCTTTGCATAATTGCAAAAAAAAATTGTCCAATTGACTGTTATAATCACCTAAAATATTTGCACCGAGAACTGTCGCTAACACAGAGAGGGGTTGAAGGTGTCATTTATTTTACGTACCGATTACCTAAGTTTTTATCATATAAATAACTAGTTACTGTATTTTCGGATAAAGAGCCGGAAATAAAGGCACGTGCGGCTCCGGGTATTTTAAAAGTTGGTATAGAACGTTGAGCACATCGATGATGACATGTACATGCAAGGCACATGTGGGAGTCAAACCATCTGTGTCATGTACATATATTGTCATGTAAATAATAAAACGTCCATGTCAGTTTATGGATCGTCTCGGCATTTTTAACGGCGAGATTCTATATGCGTGCAAAACTTTATACATTTCAAGTCTCATCCGAGCCAACTTTATAAGTTCTGCGTCAGATATATTGCACGTCGATCTTACTATAGACATCAAGTGAGCATTACTTACGTATATATGCATACACGCATATACTTATAACCCCTCACTTGTCTTCTATGACATGTTGACTTAGAACTCCATTCTAAGGTACCATCCGCCTAATGCGTATTTCATAAATTTTTTCATTTTATTTCAATTACTCAAATTTAAATAAATTCCAATCAGATCCGGACATCAATATATAAATGCATGCAACTTAAGATTTTATTATGTAAAATTAATATTTTGGATGAGGTTAACTTTTCATGTTATACCGACAACAACGCGATAGGCTAAAAAGAAAAGTGAAAAAAAAAGAAAAAAAGAAAAAAAGCAATGTTAATCAAAAAAAAAGGCTATGTTGACCGTTACAGCACATTCTTTTTCTAGAATTCCCCTTAAAAAACTTTACTTTAGCATCGTTACAAGTTTGCAACTATTTCCGATAATTCCGTCAAGTCGCAAAATTAAAAATTTGGTTTTAAATTGTGTTGAAAAAAAGTAAAATAAAAGTAATATTTGAATTTAAAATTATAAATACATAATTCTTGATTGTTTGTAATTTTTCCAAGTTAAGATCTATCAATTCGAAAATAAAAGAGGGGTCGAGGGAGGGGGCGAGTGAGGAAAGAAAAAAAAATGATTTAGCAGATAACCAGAAAAGTTATTTTTAAAATTGTTGATACATTTAATACCTTCAATTCATTCAATACAGATAGTTACTAATTATATTTAAATGCAAAGCAACTTGATAGATAGCTGGTAATCAAACTTGTACTTCATTCAAATATGAATACTTCGTTTTAATTTTAAAATTTAAAAAATGAAGATAGGTCACGCCATCCATCTAAACTAAACTAAACTAGTTTTCAAGAGGAATGGCCAAGCTAAATTCCGTGCAAAACTTATCACGTGCCTTGACTGCATGGTTTTTGTAATCTTCGTTGTTCCTCTTTGCTTCCGCAACAAACAGCTAAAATAAGGTTAGATCTCTATTCTTTCAAATTCAAATTAAACAAAATAATTGGACTACCAACCTGATATAGGCGATCACGGAGTTCGACGTGCAACTCAACGTATCCTTTCATTTTCTGCGATAGTGTAGCAAGTGCTTCCAAAACAACCTCTTTGCCTGCCCAACTTCGTCCAGCAGATGCTTTAACTAAAATTTCAAATAATGCCTCCGTTTGAAAAATTTGATTTCCTAAAGTCAAAGTTAGTTCATGTAATTTTCTTTCCCTCACATACCGTCTTAGATTAATAAATGTACGTACCAACAGAGTTTGATGCATCGGCTAGCGCTAAGGAGGTAGTTTGCCGGACCCTCCATCTTTGGCTTAGCAATTGCCGATTTGCTAATTCCAAAATTTCTGCAAAATGAAGTTTAATCGCACCAACTCCACCGGTATTTTCCGTCCATACCTGATCAAATTTCTCTTTAATAGCAGTCACTGGATCATGCTTAGCAATGTAGACGAATGGCAAAATGCTTGACGACAGCGCGCTAAATTTGTCACTAGCATGCTTGCTGATCGCTGTGATAACAGCTGCAGACAAAATCCTTGGTCGTTCGTCGTCAGTCTCAAAATACATAGTTTCCGAATTCGAAATCAGTCCCAGTGCAGTTTCATTACTGCTGACCCTAGAGAGGTAGCCAGCAGCAGTGGCATACGAGGTTGCTACCGTATCATTCCTGTCATCCAGTTGAGTCACACAAGTCTTAATAAACCGATCAGAGTACGGCGTAATAAGATCGGCATGCTGAATTACCAAATTAACAAGCACTCGACTACTAGCCACTTTTGAAGGAAGTCCGACACTCTTTCGAATCACAGATTGAAGTTTGGGAGCAAGAGCTTTCATTGAAGTTTCATCCAGTAAGTTAATACATCGATCTAAAGCATCAGTCATGGGTGAATTCCGGATTCCTGCTAATCTTGTAGCATCAATGGCATCAGATGTTAATCCATATTTATCAGCGTTAAGAGCCAAATAATTCACAGCTTGCGGTTCGAGTGTAGATAACAATCCAAGCAATTCCACGATTAATCCAGGGATAAACGGGAGGAGTGAAGTACCACCTTTCTGAATCAGTTTTAAAAGAGTATCAAGAGAAAATGCTTGGACCTCCTCGGCAGAAGATTGCAGTCCCGATGTTCCGATCAAAAATGGCAAAAGAGTTTGTAGCATAGACTTGGCATTTTTCTGTGAAGCTCCTTCAGCAATGTCCACATTTCGCACTAATGAATTTGCAAGACTGCGGCATAAAGCGACCGCTTGCTTTCGAACACTTTCCTTAATATCGTCTAGGGTTCTAAAGCTCATAGTCCAAATTCGTTCAATTTTGAATTCATATTTTTTCAGTGGGGCGCCATCAAGCAGATCCTGCAATGCCGCAGAACTTGCCTGCCTTACTCGCCACTCACGATCACCCATTCGGGTCAACAATTCTTCCAAAATATCATCAAATCGTTGATTAATGGTATCCGCTGGATCAGTAACCAAAGAAGTCCAAATGTCTCTCATAGACTGTTGTACTGTCGGATTAGGGTCATAACGGTATCGATATAGCTTTGGTACAAGATTCTTCGTCAGTCGGCTATTTATACCCAACACGTCCGTCAATTTCGTCTTCGATAAAATTGATCCTAAACCAAAGGCGGCTCCCTTTCGAGTCGACCACAAAGCCGAGCTAGAGGCTATGCCTACAAATTTATATACTAGACTTGGATCTCCTGCTTCTGAAGCGAGGTTGAGAATCTTTTTGTTGTTAATAATCACTAATTGAATTCCATCAAACAAAAAAACTTACATCTTTATATGTAGATATCGAAGATCCTGCTTGCGTACGAATTTCGCCGCTATCAAAAAGTTCGCTCTCTTCGGAAATCTTGCCAGCTTGTGGATTGCGACTATCAGATGTAAAGGTTTGCATTAAGCTTCGGACCAAGTCATCTTTCAATTTATCATCACCTTTCTCATATACTAAACTCAAGCCTCTGGAAGCAGACTCCTGGACTAAATCATCCTTGCTTCCAAGAAATCCCAGAAATGCAAAGTGAATAAGCATCAACTTATCATTAACTGGTTTCAAATGACCACAGAATTGTAGTAAACTGAGTAACCAAATGCATGCACTCTGTGACATATTAGATTCAATACATCGAAAAACATAGAGACCAATATAACTCACCTTTCGTAATGATGGCTTTGTGACCTTGCAATATTCTAAAACTTTCTCAATTATGCTTTCAAGAACTTCATCGTCACCATGGTAGTCAGAAGTGACGCCCTGAATATCGATAGTTCGTGTGAGAACATTGGTTTCCCATCCTGCGGCAATAATCGATAACGCTTCTCCTGTACTGAACAAAAATTCAATGTGCTTAGTCTCGTGTAGCGAATATATAGTTTCAGCGGCTTTGATCCTAGCTTCTCTCTCAAATGACGTTGTTAATGATCCAAATGTCAATATCGCACGATCATCAGTTTTGTTTTTTACATAAGCTATTAAACTATTTGAAGCGTTTAAAATATCAGTTTGATCAATAACCGCTAAGACTCCATAAGCACCAAGCTGATATAAAGCTGAAATCGACGCCTCACGTAATAAACTATCACTGCTCTTGTCTAAATGTGTTGATAAGATTCTAAATATCTCATAAACAAATTTTTTGTCGGCAATATTAAATCTACCACGTATATTGAGTCGAGATAAGATGAAACCAATTGAAACAATTGCGCCATGAATTTTGAATGTTATTTGTTTAGAACCGGAACTTAAATATGCTTTGAATTTGTCTAAAACAGAAAGAACATCCGCATCGCTCACTGACAACGCTGAACCAATTATACCGATTGCACGAGCTGCAATTAGCCTTGTTTCAGTATTGTGAACAATTGAAAGTGCTTCCAAGCTATTGATCTTAGCTGTCCACGAGTCTACTAAACCGGGAGGACTTAATCCAATAAACTCAATCCATAGTTCACCAGTAGCAACAAGGCCGGGCCTCTGGGTAGAAAAACTATCAAACAGTAAATTTAAATATCTACTCAAACATTGACCTTCAACATGCCATTTCTCTAAAAGAGCTGTAACATTGCGTCTGATTTCTGAATGGTAAATAATGGCATCATCAAGTTTATGTGTCCAGCCTTCGTCAATAATAGATATACTAGAATCTTCTGCTAATGATTTCATCAAAAGCACCTGGCGCAAAAACTTTAATGTTTGAATTACATTTGAATCAGGGATATTGCCGAACTTTCCTTCAACAGTTTCACCCGCAGATAATCTCCAATTATCTGTAACTGTATTAAGCAGGTCTTCAAAATCTGGAAAATCATATTCAGGTCCAACTAAGTTTTCATCTTTGATTCCAAAATCTGGTCGATGAATTTTTCGAAACCAAAACGGGTGTAATCCCTTCTTCGCCTCGGCAAATATGTCAGCACGGTTAGAAGAGTCAAGCCCTAAAATACATATATATCTCGCAGTGGAATCACTAAATGGTAGAGCGCTAATTGCATATCTTAAAGCTAAAAATTGATTGTTCGGAAAGTCTGTTCCTAGTTTCATCTGTTCCAGTAGTAATTCGCGCAATTTTCCAAGGTTCTCCGGCGATAGCTGATACAAAATTGGAATTAAAGTACTGAGAGCCTCATGAACTGAATTTTTAAGTCGATCTTCTTTCAAACTCTGAAACAAAAACGAAATAATGTTAAAATTTTTTTCGATTATTGATGGTACTCGTTTCCCTAATAGTCCGATAGCTTCATAAGCAAATCCTCTCAGATTCTGCTCTTGCGTATTCGAACTGAAGGGAAGAGGCCACCCCATATTTTTTATCCAGTCAGTCAAATTCTTAACTAAGCCATCGGCTAGTGGCGAAAGAGTTTCAGTTGAAGCTATTTTAGCAGTCCAATGAACAAGCTCTATGGAAGCTAAACGTTCCTTGGCAAACCCCGACTTGAGGCCTTGCTGTATTGCTTGAAGAATTTGAGGTGAAGTGTTTGCAGCAATGGCAGACTTCGACAGGAGTTGTAAAATCTTGGTTCGAAGCTGATGTTTCACTGGAGGCGCGATTGCATCACCAAGATAAAACTTGTAAAGTTGAAGAACAACATTCTCATTTTCATAGTTTACGGTAAAAGAGCGGAGAATATCCTCTCCGAGATTATTGATGTCTGAAATGCCGTCCTGCGACCCTATCAAAGCAGGCCAATACTTTTCGTATCCTTTAAGGACTGCAGAAGAAAATTTTAGTATTGCGACTTTTATCTGGAACAATTGCGAGGCAGTGAAGGTGTCCTTTGAATTCGAAGTAAGGAATTCGAATTCTTCAGGAGTGAGTCCAGCACAAGTCCGAGGTCTACCGTTTTCAGCCTCTTCAAACGCAACAAGGTTAAGTAACAAAGTAGACGTGAAATGATCCGATAAAAACTTGGCGTCTTCCGAATTTTGATCGAATCCGAACTGGTCTCGTAATCTATCTTCTTCTTCTGATCCTCTTAATGGGCCTTGCCACAGTGGCAATAATTTAAGAATAATTGCAAACAGTGACTTTTGAAATGATCTATTATATTTAGATATTCCGTTAATTACTTCTGGTAACAATTTAATTTGTTGCTATCATGAAAATGTTAGATCCAAGTATATGAACTTCTCTTGAAAACCAACCTGTTTGGTTAAGCGATCTATTCCCAATTGAATATAAAGCAAGCAAAAATTTCTAACCAATGTCGATTCCCCTTCAACCTTAGGTGTTTTAAATTGAACGAGAAGCGATTCAACAGGTAAAGATATCGGTCTTGTTTGACGTGGTTAGAGCACTTAAAAGCCAATGACAAGTCAACACTTACACGTTTTTGATTCTAGTGTTAATATGACTGCAAATAGAAACAACCTTCTTCCGTACAGAGTCATGAGGTGACCCAAGCTTAAGCAACAAAGGTGCTAGATACACCTTCAACAAGGATTCAAGTTTGGCATCACTATTCGCTAATGCTATACGCATTTCGACTTTGTCGACAAGCGCCAATTCTGCACTGGCCATAGTTATTTAATAAGGCTCAAAAAAATCAAAGCAAATACTTCAAATTTGATTGTGATTGCAATTGCGGAGCTTCTATACTTTTTTAAAGAAGTACGGCTGATGCTGACTGTGGAACAAAGTCGAAGTGGGCCTTTTCGAATCCACCTGCGACAAATTGACCAAGTAACAAATCAAATGGCTCTACACAGTAAATCGCAGCCAATCAGATTAGCTAACCACAATTAATTCACAGTCCAACAGCCAGGCCTGCGTCTATCAATTCAATTTAATAAAAATGCTTTCCGAACGATGAAAGATGGAGGAAATACGAAATGTGATTAGTCATTAGGTTTAATCTGTATTTGTAGCCAAAACGTGCGGCTGTTCTGGGTGACAGAATACGTCATTGCGCGGTGGGAAGCGAGAATCTCAACCGAAAAGTTGTACGATAAACCTATCTCAAAGCATCAATCAACGCACAATAGAACAAGCAAGTTTTGTGCTATGCCAGCCCAAGACATCTGAATATTATTTTAGACACATAAAATTGAAATTTTTTAATAACTGAAGATCATTTGTTAATTCATATTTTTAATACAAGGAGGGGATGGGGCAATTACAGAGCAGCTCAGCTAACGCTGGTAAAGTCTCTCCTCAAGAGATATCGTCCAAGTTTGCAAATAAATGTGCGGGACAGTTCTCAGGAATAGAACTGTGGTCATTTAAGGTACAATCGGTTACGTTTTAACTCATCTTAAGCATGTGACTAATGCAACATTTTGCAGGACGTATTTAAGGGACGAAGTAAAGTGCATGACGGTGTTCATTATTGGACTGAAAAAGAATTGTGAGAGCCCATCTATTTAAGTTAAGTTTATTTTCTGATTAATATTTTTTAGCGTTAAATTTTTAGAAATTCCGAATGAGGTTTCAGAGTCTGGAAGGATACTGTATTCCATGGTCTACTATTTATGCACATTTCCTTTTTTGAGACCTAGAGTCCCTCCATTAGCGTTTTCACAAGTAGCTCCTACTACTTTGACGTTTGAAAATGTTGTCAAAGTTGTTGTATTGTTTACAGGTAGATATAAGAGTATTCTAACAGGCGACTATGACTTTCTTAAGCTTCTATTTTGCGCCATCGCACATTATGAAGAAGTAGTCGCAAATGATCTTGAATACAAGGAAAAAAGAGCCTTGACAGATTCTGAGTCTTTAAAGGAATCCATAGAAACTTCAGAGGCAAAGGACACTAATTTTACTAAAAATGAAATAAGCTTTTGGGAGCAGAAATTTAAAGATCTTACTGAATTTTCTTCTTCTACGAGCTCAAGGGCGTCAACTTCAACCGCGGATACTGATATTGATGAAGAAATGCTCAGTATTGATTTGGATAAAATTAGTAGTTGGTACGATTTGGATTTGATCAAGACGTATGATAATATAAACATTGACCTTCTGCGGATATCTCCAACGTCGCTGTATCATCTATTTGTATTACTCTTGGCTGTTGGTGCATTAGAGCCACAGGATTCACTTTCTACATACGCAGACCATTTCAAAGAGCCAAACGTATCCAAGTATAGGTCGATTGCGAAAAGCATGACTAGGTCTTTTGATCTTAAGTGGCATCTCGGAGTTTTAACAGACCAAGCTTCAGTTTTGGAAAATGGAATTTCTTATTATAATTTTTATAAGGTTATAAAGGCTACCATGCCATTTGCTTTCGACGGACTGGCTATATTGTTTGAACGGTTTTTATTTTATCAAAAAACTACACCTGATGTGCCGCAAAATCCTGGATCAACACCGATTCCTCAAGTTGTGGAACGAGCATCTCCTCATCCTTACGCTTCACCCCGAGATCATGATGGTCTCGTTGATCACGTAGGAAATGAAGATGAAGACGAAGAACAAATCAAGCTTCCATCAAGGATACCTGAGCCGACGAAGTTGATGTCAGCCAGTACCATTGCACAGTTAGCCACCTTTATGGATACCAATAGCTTTCATTTATATGGTGGCTTGAAGAAATTATATGTTGGATCCGAAGCAGGATTTAGTATGGGATCTTTTGAACAAAAAGTATTTAAATGGAATGCACCAACTATCGTGCTTATTTCGGGGTATGTTCTTTCTAGTAGTCCTAAGGGTGCAAGTGAAAGAGCTTTTCTTGATCAAATTCCTTCCGCGCGATACAAAAGCAGCCAAAACCAAATTATGAAACATAACGGAATGGTTACTTATGGGGCTGTGGTCAATTCTCCATGGAAAAATTCACATAAGGAATGTTTTGGCGATAACTCAACCGCACTGTTTCAACTAGAAGGAGTTCAAGACGTTTTTCGTGCTACTGGATATAATTCTAGTTATGTCTATTTTTCAAAGTCTTTAGGTATTGGTTTCGGAAGTACGCCTCCTAAGCTCAACTCTCACCAAAACAATGGGCTGCCTCAGTATTTGTTCGGTGACTTATCTCTTACTGTGGAACCTGGGTTGGAATTTGGAATTTTTAGACACATTGGCGGCGAAACTTATAAAAATAGTCAAATAAGAGAGGGACTTGATTTTGAAGATAGGTTTGCAATCACAGAATTTGAAGTTTGGGGATGTGGGGCAGACGAAGTGCTTCGAGAACAAGCACGACTTTGGGCTTGGGAGGAACGAGAGGCATTGCTGCGTAAGAACGTTAATTTATCAAAGGATATTGAAGAGAGTAGAGCTCTTCTTGAGTTAGCCGGGTTGATTGGTGGAGGTGGTCGTCGAACAGGAGGAAGTGTTTGATTGAACGAGGAGATATTTTCTATAGAATTCTTGGATTTTGAAGTATATTTTTTACGTAGAGGGGTTTTTGATATATAAATAAACTATAAAATCAAATTTCTGAATTTACCATTCATCAGAAGAGCCGCAGTAACTCTCTACCGTTATGTAATGAATATACTCAAAAGAAAACATGCAAGTAACTATATTTGAAGAAGCATATTTCGGTCAGGCGATAGCTGCAGAAAAAAATCCAATTACTTTTCATGTCTTAAAGGTATAGTTTCTTCAGAACTGATGAAATTGATGAATCCAAATTAAATAAAGCCCGGTAATTTTGTCCACATAAAACTTTATACGTTTCAGTTGATAGAAGCCGCGTTCGGCAAAATCAGACTTCAGGCAACCTCCCACGTCCTGACCCAATGGCTGCCGCTGCTCTAGATCTTGTAGTTCTTTTTGAAATTGATTATTTCAGTACTAGACTTTGTTGTATATATCTTTAATTTTGAGTGAAGATCATCATAATGAAAATTAAGTGAATAAGCGGTCAATTGCATTTTACGGTGTAGTTGCGCATTAAACGCGCGATTCAGGGCTGTAGATAGCAAACCCTTTAAACTTGCTGGTGAATCGAAGTTCAATGTGATCTAATTATTTATTATTACTTTCACTGCATAACAAAAAAAGAGTACACGAGCCATTGACATGAAAATGTCACATCTGTATAACAAGAAGAGGAAATTTTATGATCAAGGATCTTCTGCTCAACCGAAGGTAGAATCATCATGTTTAAGCAGACAACAGGCACTATCTACGTCGAACCCAAATTTAAGAGTAGATAGCCTTTCAAGGAATTGTCCTGCTTCATCTTTAAAAATAAGAAAGACAAAGAGAGAATTATCAAACACACAGGAAGTTGAAAAGTATACGCACTCTTACATATTATGAATTGTCTATTGTGAATCAAGACTGACATGAGTAACAGCACATCGCCACGGATAGCTAGGCTGAAGCTGGGAATAAGAAGTTGTCACGTTTGTCTCCGGCAAAATCCTTCAATATTGTCTTCTGAAAATCGAGAGTGCGAACTGTGCCATGAAACAACATGCCTCGTGTGCATGAGACAGTGCGTTATATGCAGAACTATTTGTTGCAGCCAATGCAGTGAAGAAACGTAAGTGCTTAGCCGTTTTATTTAAGTATAAAAACTAATTTTTTGTTGCTTTTAAGTGCTCCTACTTTTGAAGTCTTTTGTGCAGCGTGTCATCATGGTCGTAAGCGGATTGGATAACAGCGGTCGACTGGCTTATTTCACCTGTCCTCTTTCCCTTTCCTCACCTCTTTTCATATCAGTTCATGAGCTATTTAGTCTGTATATATTTTCACGGTCCTAGGTTTTTATGGTAATTATTGGGTTCAATGTATATTATTTATTGATTATACGGTTCCATATGTAAACAGGTGCTTGTGGTTAAGGCATATAACGACCTATACTAGAAAAGGAAAGTTGTAGTTTTCCTATGAAGTCTGACCGATTGGACCTAACAGATATTGTATAAGTGTATTAAATTCATTCCATCATATGCGGACCGATTGGACATGCACGGCGGATGCCTTCCCGTTGACAGCGTCCGTTCTACGTTCTTAAACGACTTGATATTTTTTTTGGCAGTTTGCAAAAACGATTTACTTCTATTTTATCGAATCCATATAATACCACAGGTGAAATCAAAACGAAAAATCCTTTTTGACACTGCACCAACTTGGATATGTTAATTCAATGGTTGATCATAAATTCCATAAGAACGATTACGTAAAATCATGTTAAGGGTTGCGCCATTATAAGTAGCGATAACTCATCGCAACCTTGGACGGACTCTTCTTCCAAGGTTCAATAGCCAACGTGACAATCTCACACAACCTGATTTGTCTGGTATTTTGCTTTAAGCTCTGAATGGTTTTTTGTCTGAAATCCGTACTTTTGTCCAGACAGTGCTATTACTGGGCTACAACCGCAACCGTCGCTTCTTCAATTTCATTAATATTCTCCCAAACGACTCTTCTCTCTCGAGCCGGGTTTTCCACAAAGTGTTCATTAAACAGTCTTAATTTGTCACCTTCGTTGGCTTCCAAATCTACAATGCCTCCATTTAGTGTTATTGCTTCGGATCTAGAACGGCCGGAGCTTGACAATCGCTCATATAGAGTCATTAAATTGGAGAACGAGCTGGAAGCTCTTTTAATTCACGATCCAGATACCGACAAAGCATCTGCAGCACTTGATGTAAACGTGGGAAGTTTTTCAGATCCAAAAGAACTTCAGGGCTTAGCGCACTTCTGTGAACATTTGCTTTTTATGGGAACTGAGAAATACCCAAAGGAGAACGATTACAGTGAATATCTCTCATCTCATGCTGGCCACTCCAATGCCTACACCGACAGCAATGACACCAATTACTATTTTGAAGTTGGTCACGAATTTCTCGAAGGTGCATTAGATCGGTTTGCTCAGTTTTTCATTGCTCCGCTGTTTTCAGCGGATGGCAAAGACCGCGAGATTCGAGCTGTTGACTCTGAGAACAAAAAAAATCTTCAATCTGATAATTGGCGACTTCATCAATTAGATCGCTCACTTTCAAATCCCGACCATCCATATTCAAACTTTAGCACCGGCAATCTTGAGACTTTAGAATACAATCCAACTAATCTAGGTATTGACGTGCGCGACGAATTGTTAAAGTTTCATAAGAAGTATTACTCTGCGAATATCATGAAGCTGGTAGTACTGGGTCGGGAATCATTGGATGAGTTGCAGGATTGGGCCGTTGAGAAGTTCTCGGCAGTTGGAAATTCTCAAATAGACCCGCCAAGGTTCAAAGGGCACCCACTCACTGAGAAAGAGCTGCAAAAACAGATTTTTGCGAAACCAGTTATGGATGAGAAAGCACTTGATCTTACTTTTATTTTCCCTGACCAAAGACCACTGTACAAGAGCCACCCATCTCATTATTATTCCCATTTGATTGGCCATGAAGGTCCCGGCTCGATTCTTGAATATTTAAAGAGTCAATCATGGGCTAATGGTCTTTCAGCTGGTTCTTCGCATATTTCGGATGGCGCGGAAATTTTTAATATTTCTGTAGACCTTACAACTGAAGGATTGAAACAGTATGAAAAGGTTATTGTAACTGTTTTTCAGTATCTTCAGTTATTGCAGCAAACTGATCCTCAGCAATGGGTCTACGAAGAACTTAGAGATGTTGCAGCCTCGAATTTTAGATTCAGACAAAAGTCCCCTGCTTCTTCAACAACTTCGCGGCTTGCCGCAATTATGCAAAATCCCTTACCTCGTGAATGGCTTCTGAGCGGCCCAACTCTCTATCGTGAATTTGACGCTAAGGAAATTGCAGAATCCGCTAAGTATTTCGATCCGGAAGCATTTAGATTTACTTTGATCAGTCAAGAGCATCCAGGTGATTGGAACAAAACAGAGAAATGGTATGGAACAGAGTACAAAATTGAGAATATTTCGAAGCAATTACTCTCAGAACTTAAGAATATTCCTGTCAATGATGAATTATACTTGCCCGCGAAGAATGAGTTTATTGCTACAAATTTTGAAGTTGAAAAGAAAGAGGTTGAAACTCCTTCCAAGAATCCTGTTTTACTTCGCAACACTGAAGGATTAAAGCTATGGTTTAAAAAGGATGATACTTTTTGGGTACCTAAAGCTAATGTTTACATTGCTTTGCGCAAGTACGTATTGATGTTTTATGAAATGTGTAACAATAACTAACTTAGTCTAGTCCACTAGCCAATGCTACTCCGGCTAACAACATCAAGACTAGATTAATTGTTGATCTTATCAGTGATTCTCTTAGTGCGTATACTTATGCGGCTAACATTGCTGGATTGAATTATCGTTTTGGAATGTCTTCTGAGGGGTTATATATTGGAACTGATGGCTATAACCACAAAATGGTTACGTTGCTCAGAAAGATTCTTGAAGAGATTAGGGATTTTAAGGTTTCTGCCAAGAGATTTAAGGTCATTAAGGAAAAGCTGCTTCGTGAATATAAAAACTTTGACTATACGGTTCCATACCATCAAATTGGTTATTATACATCATATCTTTTTTCAGAAAAAATCTGGTTAAACGAAGAAAAGATTTCCGAATTAGAATCTACCAACTGGGAAGATGTGCAAAACTTTATTCCAGAACTATTGAATCAATTTGATTCTGAAGTTCTCGTGCATGGAAATTTAGTGAAAGACGACGCACTCATTATATCGAAGCTTGTGGATGAAACATTAAAACACAAGTCATTACCAAAGTCTTTAAAAATTCTTCCTAGGTCATTAATTCTTCCTGAAGGTATGTAATTTAGTGTCAAATATTGCAAAGTTACTAATTAAGTATAGCAGGTCAATATTCTTTTAAGAGAGAAAATAAGGATTCTAAAAATTTAAACTCATGCATAGAATATTATACTCAAATTGGAGAAATTTCAAATGAACGTCAGCGCGTTGTACTTTCTCTGCTTGCTCAGATTGGAAGCGAACCAGCGTTTAATCAATTAAGAACTAAAGAGCAACTTGGTTACGTTGTCTTTAGTGGAGTTCGACAAACTCGTACGCAGACCGGATATCGTGTTTTGATTCAAAGCGAGAAAACTTCAGAGTATCTTGAAAGCAGAGTAGATAATTATTTTGGCGTCCTTAAAAAATTTATTGAAAATCTTTCAGATGAGGAATTTCAGAAGCATGTAAAGAGCTTGATTAACAAAAGATTGGAAAAATTGAAGAACCTTAGTGAGGAGACTAATCGATACTGGAATCATATTCAATCAGGATATTATGACTTTTATAGAAGTAAGTTACTTTTAGTTTGATGTGTTGATAGCCAATACTAACATTAACATAGATACTAATGAAGCTACGCTTCTCCCATTAATTACTAAAGACGAAGTTTTAGAGCTATTCAACGAATACGTTCATCCTTCTTCAAAGACTCGATCAAAGGTCATTGTGGAGCTTAAATCTCAATGTGCCCCTCCACTGCCAGAGCTTTCACAAATAATAAAGTCCAACATTGGAGAGTTCTGGAAGATAAATGAATTACCAGTTGATAAGGTTCCATCGGACGAGCAAATCAAGAAGCTTGCGTCTGATGATGCGATCGACGGCTTTAAGGAATATTTTTCCGGTATCGGGCAAGAGGGCGCATGGGAGAAGTTTGGTTTAGAGTTTGTCCAGCAGCAGGTAAAACTTAGTCAAGAACCAGTTCCGAATCCTGAGCAAGTAGGTATTGCGGACGTGACTATATTCAAAGCGGCCTTACAAGTTTCGGCTGCTCCAAGCCCGGTCACAGACCTTAGTACTTTTAAGGTCTTAGATGCGAAGTTATAGATTTTATGCAAATTTTGTAGAATAATTTAAGGAGATTTCTTTTTGTGAAAATATGCTTTGATTTAACCCTTTAGATTATATAACAAAATTGACCCACCAGAAGACGGTTTTACAATGATGTATATCCCAAATATGTCCAGTTGTTAACCCATCACGCCTTGTCCCATTCTCTGTCTATTTAATGGTGGTGGCTCTGTTGAAATTGCAAACCACCTGCGATAAAATTTAGTACTCGTATACAAAAATATTAATTTCAGTGACAACTCACAGTAAGTACAGGTATTAGGGCCATCCTGGTCCAAGTTAATAAAGACTTTTGGATGTCCTTGGGCGCCACGTCCTACAATCGATTAATTGCTGATCAGACCAAAGTCCTTACCAATAAACATACCTCCATCGCAGACTGCTATATTTGACTCCACAAATCTGACTGGTTGCTCCGCTATCAGGTTAATTGCAGCATATGGTTTAGGTTGAGCTGCAAGATTAATTTGCGCAAATCGAGGGCCACTGAAAGCATCATCTCTTGATCTCTGTGAAGCTGCCCACGTTTCCTTACGGTTCGGGGCCTGAAAGCTCTTTGCCTTTTCCTCCTCAGTAATTTCAACATCTTTTTCTGCTTGGCTAACCGCACTTGTCGAGTTAAATCGTACTATCGAACGAAGTGAAGTCATTTGTAACCGATTTACTGACGCCTCAGTAACGCGAACGAGGTATTGAATGTTGCGTTGTATCATGTTTAGCTAAAATAAAATCTCCGCCAAAAAAAATTGTAGCAGGGAATTTTGCCGTACAATTGTTGTATGATTATTCAAAATTTAGTTTTCGTTGAGAAGCACAATATTTTTGGCCCTGTAATACCGCAATGTTCGATATAATCTTCCGCTGTCGATTGGCTAGAAAGGATTTTGGGTTGGTTGTCGTGGAAACGTTAGTGTTGCGCCCTAACCCGAACAGCGTAAACACATCGCAAGTCTGTCAACTTCGCAACCCCATCTTTAACACATCAGAGATCACGAGATTCTGTTTTCAGTTTTTTAAATAATTAATTATGCCAACCAGGGTTTCTCTTGCTGAAGAGGCTCGTGTTTTGAAGGCGCGTGACTCTAACGTTTCTGAGCAATCATCTTCAGACAAGTTTGCCAATGCTGCATCCGTAATCAGTCATGTATTTCAGGAAGCTCAAAAATCAACGTCTGCTCATCGGAAGTTAACTATGAAGTTGCAACATGTTCATGAACGGTCAGTGGCCCATGGCTATGAACATCAATTTCACTTGCACTTTCAAAATATGATCAATCGAATTTTATCAGTGAAAAAGTCAGAGCCGGCTGCTGAAAAAGTAGTCAAATTTATTCGTCAATATATTGAACTAATTACTCAAAAAGGTATTTTTTTTAAAATATTTGGTGAAATTTGCTGTTGTTAACAACTCAGATACGCCTCAGAATGACGAAGATGTAGATATGGATGCAGACAATGAGTCCGAGAGTGGTCTTGGGTTTCGATTTGTTGAGAGTTTGGCACGTCATCTATTACAAGGAATTGATTCGAAATCAAAAGTTGTTCGTTATCGCGTATGCCAACTCACTGCGTCTATCGTTCATAGCTTGGGCGAGGTTGAGTAAGGACTTCTATTTTCTTTAGCGCCAAAAGAGTTACTAACGAATTAAAGTGATGACCTGTTCCAAGATATACGCAGTGCATTTGCCAGACGATTGAGAGATAAAGAAACTTCAGTGAGAGTTCAGGCTGTTTTGGGTCTGTCTCGTCTGCAAGGCACAGATGACGAAGATGAGCCAGAACCCATCGAGGAACTGTTATTGAGCGCTCTACAACATGACAGTAAAGCGTAAGTCAGAACTCTTATTTAATATACAAAAAAAAAAAACTGACAGAATTAGTGAGGTTCGGAGGGCCGTTTTGGTAAACATTGAGAAAACCAACGAAACTATTCCTTACATTTTGGAAAGAGCTCGTGACGTGGATACGACTACAAGACGAGCTATATACTCGCGCATTCTCACCGATATTGGTGATTTTCGACTGCTTAGCATTGGCATGAGAGAGAAAATTTTATCGTGGGGACTCAACGATCGAGATGATACCGTTCGAAATGCTGCGATAAAAATATTTGCAAATGGATGGCTGCAAAATACTGGAAATGATATACTAGAGGTGTGTCACCTTACGCCGTGCTGTTATAAATCCTAACTTTCTTTAGCTTCTAGAACGACTTGATGTGCTCAACTCAAAAATTGCTGAGGATTCTATGAAAGCACTCTTTCGTTACCGTCCTGAATTTCTAAAGCTTTTAAACTTCCCAGGTAATTTTTAAAAAGCTTGATTTTATTATTTGACGATTAACATTTTGTTATAGATACCTTATGGGATAATTTAACTGCAGAGTCAATATTTCTTGCAAGAGTTTTTGTATCTTACTGCAGTGATAATAATGAAGCCGAGATGATGGGCGACAAAATGCCTGAGTTGACTAGACTCGGATTTTATATAGAAAGATACGCGAAAGTCTTGAATGATGATGAAAACAGAACAACCGACCAGGAGTTTATTCTTGAACAGCTATTGCAAATTGCCACTTTTATGGATTTTTCCGATGAAGTAGGAAGGCGAAAGATTTTCACCGTGGCAAGGGATATTCTTTCAAAAGAAGGCTGTCCTGATGTAATCACTGAGAAGGCGGTTATTGTCTTGCGTGAAGTATCCATTCGCGAAAAAGACTTTACTCAAGTTCTAAGTGAAGTGATTTCTAATTTGCATGACAAGACTTTAGATGAAGCAGAAGAATCATTTCATTCTGCGGTATCAGACGTGAATAATAGTGAAGGCGAAGGAAAGCGGTCAAGTATTTTGCATAATCAAGGCGTAATTTCTGACGAGGAGAACGTGAAAGAAATTATGATAACCTTAAAATGCTTAAATATCGCACAATACTTACTTGAAAATGTTGAAAGCTCTTTGAAAACAAACATAACTTTAGTAAACCTCTTGGACAGTTTGATTATTCCCTCTGTTAGAAGTCATCAAGCTCCGATCAGGGAAAGAGGCATTCATTGTCTCGGGCTCTGCTGTTTACTTGATAAAGATTTGGCTATTGAACATATTGTTCTGTTTCTTCATTGTTTCAATAAAGGCCATAGTGCTCTGAAAGTTGAAGCACTTCATATTGTTTGTGACATACTATTATCGCATGGCAATGCCTTGTTGAATGCAAATGATGGTATTGATGTCACTATCGTGACAAAGATGTTTGGCAAAGGCTTGACTGCGGCTGATGATTATGATGTCCAAGCGGCATCTGCTCAAGCATTGGCGAAATTGTTGTTATTTGACGTCTTACCAGACACAGAAGATGCACTTTTGGCAACGATGACTGAGATTTATGAGGACGTGACTTCCTTAAATAATCAGGCGTTACGACAGACTCTCAGTTACTCTCTACCGGTTCTTGTAGAGCATAAGCAGAAGCAAGCTGAATTAAAGAAAAATAAAGAAGATGGTGTAGAAGTTGAAATTAAGCAAGACGAAGACGTTGAAAACGCTGAGACAGAAGATGGAGAGGAACATAGTAATGACATGGAATTAATGGAGGAGGATTAGGTTAGGTGTTTGTATTCAATACCCAGAATTTTTAATAATAATTTAGTTAAACAACGCCGTTGTCGTTTAAGATTCTTTTTTTAGTTACTATAGTTCAAGGCAAAATAAGAAAAATGCTTTCTTTTTTTTTTCCTCTCTATGTTACAACACCACAAGCTTAAACAGAAGTACTGTTGGCCGATTCTTTTATCTTTTCGTCTGCTTTTGATTTCCTTTTCTCGATTTCTTCACCCCAATTCGTAAAATCAACCTTCTCAGGGTTGTTTGCAATAGGGGTCCAAAACGCAAGTGCATCTTCAAGAAGATTCGGCGAATTTTCAAACTTTCTGCCAAGCGGATCATCATCCTTTGCATCCTCCGTAGCATTCTCCTTTGCAGTCTTTTTATTTTCCTTTGCCCGCTCGCGTTTCAATTTTTTTAATGCCTTTTTCTTCTCTTCTTCACTAAGACCTTCAAGCGATACTGCTGCCGATTTGGGGGCCTTGGGCTCATCCACAAGTGAAAGGTAAACCTTAATTGCGCTTTCTGCTGCCTTAATATAATAAGGATTACTATACAATGTATCTTCCCACCGCAAAAGATCAACATATGACCGCATGGTTCCACGTCTGGTGCAGTACTGATGGAAATCAAATTGATCACCCCACCAGTCATCAAAAATTTTCTTGACAGAATGATACCTTTTTAAAGCTAGTCCTGGTTTACCAACCCTGGCGAAATAATCACCTTGCTCGTTTAAGAACCAAAAGGCTTGCATCTCATGTAGATCTGGTACACCATTAGGATGAGTATCGTTCTTGGTAAATAATGAAATCACGGCTATGGCCTCCTCGTTTCTGTTGGCACGTAGGTAATATTTGGCCGCTTTAGTATTGACGAACCTGTCTTGCAGATCTAATTCACGAGCTGCATTCATTGAATCACTGGCCGCGATCAGGTCACCTTTGCGCTTCAGAATTTTGGCTTTAGTCATGTGCAATTCGACTAAAGTTGGAGTGTGTGCAATTGCTTTTTCGATGTACTCAAGTGCAATATCGGCCTTGTCAAGCTTGGAATAATGCTGAGCAAGATAATAAACTACCCAGAGCCATGTAGTCGGCGTCTCATTTTTCACTCCATTAGTGGTACCGTTTGATACTCCGTTAGTTGCAGGAGTGATGGTATCTAAATATTCCAAAACAACTTCATCGATTATTTTAGTTTTTGCTTCATCTGAATAAAGCGGCTTGACGTTAACAAAAGCTGATGGAACTCCTCGAGATAGATATCCAGTCAAATAATTCCTGACAGCAAACTTGAAGTCATCCCCAGTCAGAAATCCTAATGGAATACTCTTAGCCACATCACTATATTTGTATTGCTTGCTCAGAGCCAAATACAATTCCTTTCTTTTATCCAAATCATTCGTCACACCCAGTGCCTTCTCTAACCCAAAGTAATAATCCTTATTGTCCGGATTTCTGTTCAGCAACTTGCGATATTCCTTGACCGCCTCGGCAGAGTTTCCAAGCTCAAGGTTATACAGGGCTCTATATTCAAGAACAGCGAGTTTATCAAACACATTGTCTTCACTTAAATCTAAATCTTCTAACGCATGCTTAACATCTCCGCTTTCGTATATAATTTTGTTCTTGTATAAAAGCAGCTCTGAGTGCTCAAAACGCTCTGCATTTTCCTTCGGCGGACTCGTTGTCAATGTGTTTTCAAATTTGGTCAAAATTTCTTCTGCTTGTTGGTAGTTCTTGACCATATGATAGCCAACAGCTAAGCCGGTCCAATTTTGACGCACACTAGGCTTTTGCCTTAATATTGCTTTCCTCGATGTCTGCACCAAACAAATTAAAAAAATCCAATCAGAAAAACATCAAAATTTCTACACATTTAATTAATACTCACAATCAGACCCTCCCAGTTTCTCATCTGACCCTGCAAAAGTCCAAGGTCGCGCAAAATATTTTGATTGTCTGGATCATATTTCAATGAATGAATATAACATTTCGCAGCTTCTTCAAAGTTTCTTTCGGATCTGTAGTACAGGCCATAAACATGCCAGCATATAAAACTACTCAAGTCGT
The DNA here is from genome assembly GCF_038497905.1 of Lipomyces japonicus. Lineage (NCBI taxonomy): Eukaryota > Fungi > Ascomycota > Lipomycetes > Lipomycetales > Lipomycetaceae > Lipomyces > Lipomyces japonicus. Next base: position 64,541 of record NW_027117868.1, read on the forward strand.
TTCTTAATCCAAGCTTGATCAATTCATGACCTTCAGCTTTATTGTCGAGAAATGTGAGAATCAGGCCTTTCATAGCCAAAGTCTCACCATGTTCCGGAAAACGTTTCAAAATAAGATCAGTAGTTTTCAATGCCTTCTTGTATTGCCGCTGCTCATACAATTTCAGCACCAGCCGAAAGTTTGCTGCATCTTTTGGTGGCAGGTATCGCTGCTTCGGAACCGTGCTCGTCATGTTTAGCCAATGCTAATGAATGTCCCCAAATTAAAAAAAAAAAACCAACAACTTTTTTCTAAAAATTTAAATATCAGTTCTGCACACTTCAAAGTGTTTGAACTGATGATAACTGAATGATCACAAATAGATTAATACGTATAAGTCATTAACTACCTTAACGTACAATTTTCAAAACCAACTCTCCGAGGTTAGGGTTATATCAATTTGCGTTTGCTACGATCCCCTTAGAAAAGTCTAAAGTTCGAGATTATAGATCACCACTACCCAAACTTGTAAAAGACCTGTTTTCTCGTACAACAACAATGGCAAGCGTTATGCCTGAGCCCCGAATTATTATTGCGATTGAGGCGAAGCGAAAGAGCGCAAATTTGAGTATTCGACATCTTGGGAAACAGTTCAACGTTCCGCGAACAACACTTCAATGCAGAATGGCCGGGCGATCTGCACAGGGCCGACAAGATTAACGGTAAACCGGTTCTGACAGTGGCCGAAGAAGAGGCGATTGCTTAGTATCTACTTCAGCTGGATTTCAGAGGGGTTTTGTTTTGTAGGTGCGACGTACAAGGTATGGCCGATCTTCTAACGGCCAGACGTGGTGCACGGCGCGTCGGGAAGAACTGGGCCAACCGCTTTATTGCTCGACGACCAGCTCTCCGTACGCTTTTTTCTAGCTTCTACGACTACCAGAGGGTCAGACAATGACGCACAATGAAGCTCCTTGACACTAATTTTCAACGCCGTTGATCAATTGGCCAAGGCTTTAGAAGCAAATTGCCGTCAGCTAACACTTCTGAGTAATGGGGGCGACAAGCCCGCCACATTTTGGGCAAAAAAGAGTGTGGTTGAGGAGGAAGGACGCGATGAAGGTGTAGGGGAGGGGTCATCAGAGCGGCGTAAGATCTGTCGCATCTGCCGTAAGACCGGCCACAATGCAAGGACTTGCCCAAAGGCTAGAGATGTATCTGGTTCATCGGATTGCGGCTAGGTTATATGTGTTTGGACTGTTTTCGTAAGGAGTTGTAGGGATTAAACCTTGGAGGGGTCAGAAAGAATGGCCCGCGGAGTGGTGAGCTACGTTATATATAATTGTAAATTAATTGTTCTATCCATAAAATAAGCACCCATGTACATGCAATCCGTTATAAGTTACCAATCTGTGATAATAATGTTTTTAAGCTTTGAAGAGATTCTTGGTCGCTAGTCTCTCCATTAGCAGTCCTCATGAGCCAACTGAAGTCACTTTGTAAACCGAGAGGAATAAAACTACCATCGTTTGTAGTCTCCATGGCTTTTTTAACGCGCGAAGTGTGCTCGAATTCCTTTGCTGCAATTTCGGCTTCATCAACAATGTGTTTATCAACTCCGCACATCGACGCCACATGCATGCCAAATGATCCTGGTGACACTCCAGCTTCCAGCCGGTACAGGAACGTTACATTTCGCTCGCTCTCGTCCACGAGAATGGCCATTCTCTTTGGCTCAACTTCCGGATGTCCTTCAAATGATGCAGCTAATGTTCCGTAATGTGTTGCAAAAAATCCTAAGCTTCCAATATGTGTGGCAATGTGATGTAGTACAGATTCAGCAATGGCGAAACCGTCCGAACTGCTACCGCCACGTCCAAGTTCATCAAGAACAAGAAGTGACCGATTAGTAGCTTGAGAAAGCATTTTTTTAGTCTCCGAGAGTTCCACGTAAAATGTACTTTGGCCTGCAAAAATGTTATCGTTGGCGCCAAGTCTGGTCATGATGCGATCAACTGGCGTCAATCTTGCCTTTTCCGCAGGAACATAACATCCAATTTGCGCAAGGATGACAGCAACGCAAGTCATTCTTAGAACAGTGGACTTTCCTGCAGCATTGGCCCCCGTAAGAAGAGTAATATTGGAAGATGATCCGCCGAGAACAACGTCATTTGGAATGAAGTCGGTGTCGCTCGCATAGCAGGGGTGCCGCAGCTCAGAAAACTCAAGAACACTTTTTTCAGTATCCACGAATTCAGGCCTGCAACTTGGAGTGCCTAGCGATGCAGATGTTTTTGCCAAACTAAATAAGCAATCTAGATTGGCAATTAACTGACTTGCCTTCATCCAATTATTGTAATACTTGTCAAATTTTGAGTACATGCGAAGATTCATATTGTCGACAATTCCTTTATGAATCTCCCTTGCTTCCATCATCTCGCGAACAAGCGTGCGCACCTCGGGCGACCAATAGCGTTTAATTTTTTGCGTTCCGGAAAGCTGCTGCCATGATTTTGGAATAGCGCTAGCAATCCTGGCCGGCACTTCAATCAGATAAATTTCTTTTCCAAAATCTTTAAAGCAAATCTCCTGTGAGCGAAACTGTTTTTTATATGCTCGTAAGTATTCATTGAGTTCGCCCTCGATTCGTTCAATATTGTTTTGCGAATTATCAAAGTCTTCTTCCACGCCTTTCTCGGGAATAATAAGACCTTCATTCTTTGCTTGAGCTCTGTCAAACGCGTCGGCCCATTGCGACAAGCACGCATCAAGCTCTGGCGCACTCTCAAGAAGTCTTCCAATAAGTCCCCCAATTTCGAATTCCGTCTTCAATTTCACAATGAGTTCATAAATTTGTTCAAAAGCTTCAATCACGCGTACAAAGTCCTTGACCTTACACTTGCCGGCGTGAATTCGTGACACAATTCGTTCAAGGTCTGGTAATGAAGCGATTCCTTTTTCCAAAGCATCTTGAAGCTCATAGTTGGAATTAAGCAACTCGATGGAATCTAAACGTGCATTGATATGATGAGTATCTTGAAGAGGATGGCATAGCCAGTTGCGCAAAAGACGTTTGCCGAACGGAGTAATGCATCTATTTAAAATCTTAAAAAGCGTTCCTTGATCACCACCATCAAACGAATTGGCGAAAATTTCAAGGTTTTGCAAGGATTGACCGTCCAAAACGAGAGAAGTTGTTGTTCTTATCGGATCATATTCCTTAAAGTTGCCCAAGGACACTAGTTCCTTGTCGATTTTAAGCATCTTGAGATACCACAACAAACCACCAAAAGCAGATAGTGCCAATGGCTTTTTTAAAGCTGATTTAAGGGCTTCTGGCCAGTGACTATGATCGTCTAGGTTTTCAGCTTCAAAATAACCCCCTCTAGACAATTCTTCAAAGGCAATTTCGTCGTCCCAAAATTCTTGAACTGGCTTTAAATAATTCCAAAGAGTGCCAGGCGCAGAATTGTTTTTGATAATACGCACAGCCATGGAAGATATAATTCCTTTCTCAATTATAAGTTCTTTAGGTCTTAGCTGAGCAATAATTGTCTGAAACACATTATAATCAGCATCATCCTCTACTTCAGTAATGCTAAATACGCCAGTAGCAGTGTCAACAAAACAGATGCCAAATTTGGGCAAACCGTTCTCTGTGACAGATTCCTTAATTGCGACGCAAAACGTAGACATCTCGTCAACAAGCATGGCTTCGTCAACAAGAGTACCACCGGTAAGAATGCAACTTAACTCGCGACGAATAACTTTTTCTTCTTTCTTGCCTTTTTCTCTCATTTCCTTTCCGAGCATCGTCTCAGCTTGGTCTACTCGAGCAACCTTATGACCTTTAGCAATGAACGAAGCAGCCCAATAATCAAACGACATTTCGGGAACTATATAATAATTGTTAATTATCACAATTTGAAAAAAAAATTTATTCAAAAGAGCATACCACCGGCTAAACGCATGTTTGCCCTTCCGTTACCGGCAAGCTTGAGGTCGAATTCAGAGTGTGCAATATCGGCATCTCTTTCGTACAACTCATAAAACTTTCCCTTCTTGAAAAATACAACCGTATTAAACATTTTCGATTTAACTTCCCAATATTGGGTTTCAAATGCAGTAAACTTGTTCCAAGCAGATTTTGGCACGTAGAGCGTCCTAGGATCGTAATCAGGATGATCAACAGGATGACCATCTGCATCGCGAACGTCGACAAGCCAAGAATAACGTTCCTCATTTTCCGCTTCAAATGATTTTTTGGCAGACTTCTCATTGTTAGGTTTTGCTTTGCGATATTTCGGTTTTGAAGGCGGCCCTGAAGCACCGGCAGCAAATTTGGAAGCGAGACTAGATGATGATGATGATTTAGGTATCTTATTAAAATCGTTCTTGGTTTCAGAAATTTCTAGATCATCTTCGTCAATAAAATTGTATTCTGCGTCTTCAACTTCGGACATATCTAGAAGTTTTGGTTACTATCAAACGTCACGAGAACAAGTTAGGTATACACACGTTCAAAAGAATCGTTCTTTTCAGATAGAACAAACTCCTCATCTGAATCGTCCACTGCGGTAAATCGCCTTCGCTTATGGGTTTCTGTGTTACAAGTTAGAAAAAAAAAAGAGCAAATGGGCATTGAAGTTGAAATATGACAGTGACTTACGCGTCGAGTCATGCTCATCTTCATCTGACAATTCGCTGTATTGTACACGAGCTTTCTTTGCCTGTGACTGTCATTAGCTTCTGATAATCAAACCTTCCGTTTATAGCAAACAGTAATGTTACCCTTCGTGACGGTGTTACCAAATCGCTCGTGTCACTCTCCTGTGGTGGCTTCTGTGAAATTACTCGTGCAGAAGGAGTCTTTTCAGGAGACGGCAAGGAAGCTTCCGAGTCGCTCTTTTTTAAGTCACCGGCCAATTCATTGTCTGTAACTGGATCGCTATCCAACGTCGCGCGTTGCTTAACATCGTCAACGGCGTCATCGACTTTAGCCGGTTCTGACTTCTTCACTGTCAATGGCTTGCCAAAAAAACTTGCCAAAGTACGCTGCTTCTTTCCTGAAGAAGACAAGCTTGACAAACTAGTCTTTGATTTTGTCTTTGACGACATCTCTTGTATAAGATCTATTGGAAAAGTGCAGAGGGATGAGATACGCGAAGCGTAGGCGTGGACGCGAAGTAATGAAAGTACAATGTTACCCTACAAACGCGCAAACGCGTTAACCATAAAAAACTCAACGCTTTACAAATATGAATCGTATGTATAATATATTGGTTGTATGATTGATAGAAGGTTGCGATTCATGCCAGCTAGTAAATTTTTACAATGAATTCAAAGTGAGCTCCTAAATGTATAGTGTCACTTTCGTTTGTATCTTTCAAGATACATATCGTCGAAGCAATGTATATAGACGTGTCAATGGGATTGATTGTTTTATATAAATGAATATATAGCCTTCCTTGATAATTAAATTTTGCAGAGGAGCCAAAGCTTCTTTTGCACCACTTTTCTAAAATTTACAATAAATGAGGAAAACGCCTTCGTCCATGATAAATTGATAAGATCCCTCAATATTCAATACATTTTCTTTATACAATATACCCAGTTTCAATGTCAAAACAAAAAGATTTTCAATGGCGATTACAAGTTGCTGCTTAAGAGTTTGGCTGCGTGGACTACACCCTCAATTATTCATTTTGATTAAAATTCAAGACGAATGCCTAAAACTTAACCCGGCTGTCTAAAAATTTTAAAATTATCTTGCCAGAAACTTTAATCGTTTGAGGCAAAAACAGAAAGATTACTACGTTGCTCATATAGTACGTATATATAACGTAGCTAGTTACCATTGTGATAAAATTCCTTTATTGAACAATATTGAGACGAAGTTGTCCAGCATCCCCGAGGATGTACTCCAACAGTCAACATTTTCGATTATAATAAAAATTATCTTTGGTGCGTTCGTCGAACAATCCATATATTTTAGTTTAAAAAAAAAGAAAAACCTAAAAAAAAAACCATCGTGAATATTTTAAAAAAAAAACTTACAGTGTTGTGTTTAAAAAAAAATTTGATCCAACCGCGAATCGAACGCGGAACCTCCTCGGATTTATGCTCACTAATGTGAACGAGACGTGATAAACCGTTACACCACTGGACCAATTCATAAAATCTCAATACTTTTTAGTTATTTTAAAGTCAAAAGACTTCCAAACTTCAAATCCCTGTTGTCGTCTTTGTATCGGATATTTTGCTTTTCTCTTCATCTTTCTGTTATATTCTCTGTTTCTTCGTTCCGTTACACCATTTTTGGTTTATTTTCGTTTGTCTCAATTTGTTCTTTATTTTCTCCTACACTAAGTAGTCAATACAACATAGGGCATTCTGTGTCCCTTTCTAAGATAAAAAAAAAAAACAAATGAATGAAATCATTTCTCTACGCCTTCGGCGCGCAGAACCCAACGGAGACGGCTCGGATAGCCGATCGTACAGGATTTTCACTCACCGGGCCTACTTTCCGATATCTCGGCATCCGTCTTGGTACGACAGATTTCAAGG
>NW_027117869.1:0-64658 GCF_038497905.1 Lipomyces japonicus
CTAAACCATTGGTGCTACTCCTCTTCCAAGGTCTCAAGTCCACTATATTCGACAAAAAGTTATATATATATCTTTGCTTGTCAAAATTAATCAGTCGCGGCTTCTCTAAAGACATGTTTGGTACGTAACAAACAATCTCAAATATACGTTCGAACACCCATCCTATGCATGGGCTGAACGACTCGCGAATGATGTCCGACGAACCATCAGATTCTCGTTTATTATCATCCAGTCTAGGAATTATTTGTTCAAGATTTTCAATCTGATGCACGTCAATACCTACTTCAACGGCAGCTAATAACCATGCAGCAGCGTACTGCCTACTCTCAGGACGAACAATCGCTGCGGAAATTGCACTTTCAACGAAAGACGGAATATTCAACCGTTCATCAGAGTCACTTCTTAAACCAAAATCAATCACGCTCATCCTTTTTCGACATATTGCAATCGCTTTTAATAATGTGGCCATGCGACGTACTCGCTGAAATCTCCTCAATGAAGGGTCGGCAACATAAGAAGATAACCACGAAACTAAGTTCATTCTAAATGCAAAAAGTCTCTTAATTGGATGAGGCAATAAAGAAACCATTAGTTCATCAGATCGAAAGCAGTGAAGTGTGGCTAAATAACTGAAAATATCCTGAATTAATATATCTTCTTCAGCGATATTCGGTGAACTCCAATTACCAAACATGTTCATCGGATCAACTGTTTGCATTTCAAATACTTCATAAACAACGAGCCAATCTTTTAATTTTATACTCGCAAATACACAACCAACTAAATGATCAAGTGATTCACAAAACTGTATTATTTTCGCATTGTCATATTCTGGAAATTTTAATTTGTGAACATGCTCTGTAAAAGAAAGTGTTGGAGTAAATTCGACTGGCCGATATGATCGCCTTGCAAACGATTTCCTGAGCTTGCGTAACAAGGACGCTATCGATTCTGCATGTTCTTTCAAAGAATTATAATTTTCTATGCGCTTATGCCACGCAATATCTTCAGCGTCAACATCTCGTAAAAACTCCAAAAAGGAATCCCGCAGTCTAATGTCGTTTAAAAAATCTGAATAGTACTCAGAAATCCACAGATTGCACGCTTCTAAAATACCAATTTGAATCTTTGCCATCATTTCCCAATCAATATCTTTATTGTCTGTTATCACTGAGTCCCAATCTGGGAATAAAGAGTTCATAGACTTATTGTCATTATTCAAACGGCTGGCAGCCACAGATCGTGCTCCTAAGAAACGTTTTCTTAATGCATCCAGTAATCTGTCCGCCGTGCAAAAACTTCTAAAAGTTGCAAAAAACGTGGATGTGAATATGTCCATGTTCATCTTGAAAACAATCTGTCCAAATTTTTGCAAGTAAAACACATCTTCTGCACCAATTCGCGTACTAAACTCTTCTATTCCGATTACTAAAACATCCAATAGTCGATTTAGTGAACCATCTTTGGTGACAACGTTAAGCGCCAATGGTTGTGCTGATTTATATTCAAAAATTTGTAAATCGGCTCCCGAACTGTGTCTGGAGGATTGAAACTGAGCTGATAATGGTCGAGATCCGCTACTTAACCTTTTTGATGGGTTCTCCATGATAACGCTAGACAATCTCGATGTTCTAACCGACTCTTCCTTAAAAGATTTCAAGATAAGATCGTTTTCCACATGATACAAAGTTACACCCATGTTCAAGACATCCCTGACAGTCTTGATCAAAAAGTGTCTATTAGGTAAAGCAGCTGTTCTGTTTCTACTAGTCGCATCTAAATCAGAATAGCCTGTTATATTGACATTTGATTTGGAAGGTGGAAAAGAGCTTGCTCGTCGAAGATGTCGCTTTCCAATTTCTGTGGATTGATATTGACTACTCGGTGATTGAAAAACATGTTCGGCGGAAGCTTTTGATTTTAAGGATGATACTGACCGTTTGTATAGCAAACCACCTGCTTCTAAGATATCCTTTGGTGCAAATAACTTATAGGACGTGAGAATTTCTGTAAAAATAAGTGGTGAATATGAGCCAGTTGACAATGGAGAACGCTGAGATGTGTAATATTGGGCATATAATCCTGTCGAAGGAGGTTCATATTGAAGAGAAAGGTCGAGTAACCCAGACGGTGTTATTATTGAGGAACCTTGAGCAGTTTCGTATGCTTTATACAAACATTCCTGAAAAGCTTTAATCGGAGGTTCAATAGTTCGCAGAGAGCTTTCGTTTTGAACGTTGTGTATATAGTTTGACCACCTTTCTAATGATTTTTGGATTTGATAGAGTTCTTTTCTAGATTCCATTACTCGCAAGCCATCCTAAAAAATTATTAGAGACCCAATTTTGTCAAATGTAATAAAACATACCCTATTAATCTCGGTTAGTTTCTCGAAATAGTGAACACTGATATCTCCAAAATAAGGCACCACGGCTTCTTTCTGATAAGTCTTTCCAATCCCGTCAGGAGCTAAAATATGTGCGCTCTCGCGTCTAGAAGAAGTCTCACTGACTATAATTCTCCTATCTAATTCAAAAATCACAGGTGCCCAATCTCGGTTAACAATGTCTACCACATCAGGTGACACAAGTGACCATACTTTCTTAAGCCGGCAGACTGCAGGGGAACAAGCAATATTCGCAATAGCTAGCCATCCAATCATGTCACCTTTTAGTTTTAAAATATTTCCCGCGATAATCCATCTAGACAACAGATCAGCCATGGTCGCTGGAGAGTTAGATGTCGGATTGTTTGATGGGAATAAATGTTGAATCATCAAAGTTCCAATAAAATTTGGATATTTTGATGTGGGTACTTGTGGATTTTTCCGGCATGACGCATATTTCAATGCAAATAACATAGAAAAGTCATTAATAGGACTCCATGATCGAAAAATTCTAAGATTAAAGCTATGAATTTGATCCGCAAACACTTCTATATCGGCATTAGAAAAGAAGTGTGCTGTGAACCCAGCTGCCAGTTCCTGAACAAATGTATCGGACAGCGGAACTGAACTATCCGGCTTAAGAGTTTCCGACATCTGATTCAGTCTTTCATTTATCTTGTCTTTCATTATTTTGTATTTGCCTTCGTCACGAATGTTGATGGAGTCTAAAAGCGAATCAATTGACAAATTAACATTGCTGTCGAGAAGTAAAGATCCCATATAGCTAACTATAATTTCAACTATAGTACATATTCGTTCAGAACGGTCTTCTAATAAGGCAAATTCTGCTATATACTCGAAGGCCGTACTAGCTGAAGTCCACATAGGTAGCATTAATAATGCATCTTTAACAAATGCTTCATCGTCGCCAAAGACAACTTCATGGCAAATCGCTTCAATCGTACCACTAATAATGTTTGAATTCTCATCAATTATGAGATCTTTATGCTTTGTGGTTAACCTGTGAGTAATTCCATATCGGCCTTAAATAATTAGTATAGCACGTATAAGACAATAAAAAATTGCTTATCCTCACCGTTCTCGTTTTCCTTTGCAGGACCCTTTAAAACAGACCGGGCAACAAAATCAAAAGACTTTGCACCGATTTCAGCCGGTGGCTTATAAAGATATAAAAAGTTATCCTTTAACACAGCTTTTTGAAGTTTCCATGAAATAACTTTGGTATAGCCAATTTTTTTTGATTCTCCATCTGCTCTATTAATCCACCCTTCCTTTTTTGTTTGATATTGAGGGCCAGATAGGTTTAGCTTGGAAGATGAAGCAGTAACTTCTTTCTTCAACGGTGACTTATTTCCTACTTGAGCAGACCCTCTGACAAAATGTGACAGATCATTAACAGACATGGATACTGTTTTGTAGTTTGTGCTAAATCCCGAGATAACTTCTCGGGGTTTTGAATCACTGGCAATGCTATCTGGAGAAGATGGAATCAAATCCGGAGATACCGGGACGTGAAGGACACTCGGAGAATGAGCCATTCGTGGCGACCCATCATGTGTATCAAAATCAGCATCTTTCTTGTGCTTAAATAGTCGTAATGGTCGCGCTGAAGTCTTGTGAGGCAGTGATGTTGACATATCGTCATCAGGTTTGCTGGTGGCAAGCAATGACGTCGTATTGCTGGCATGAAGAGCAAGAAGATTTGTCTGCGAAGCATATGAATGATTGCGGGAAGACGACTCCAACCCGTAAGCTTGAGAATCAAGCGAGACCGCTTGGCCACCTAGCTGAGGTTGTTTGGCAGACAAGCCCCACTTCATGAGTGCAAATAACCCTACCCTTCGTTTGATACGGCAAAATTATATGTTGTAATACTATGTTAAATGATGTATGCATAAACATACATAGAAAGAATCAAGTATAACCCTGTTATATCAAAACGCTGGATAACATTTGTTGAGTCTGGAGATGAACGATGTGATTGGAGATATTGAGACGAGCGTTAACAGTCGAAAAATTTCTTAGCACACTCAGATGTAAATTGATGTAACAAATAGTCAATGCAAAGGACGACAACGATGTATAAATGTTTAAAGTGACCAAACCACTTGAGTGAATCGCAGTGCACTATGATATCAAGCTGGGGGTAGTAAGGGTTGTTTTTTTCTGAGGCTTTTTGCAAACGCGTGACGTAGTATATTGGGTTGGGTAAATGACTTCGCGTCAAACATATTTTTGGAAGACTTATTTGTGCCTTGCAATCAGATCACAACTTTAAATTTCTCGCAAATTTACACAACTGTAGGTATTCTGCCGGGATTTTTTGGGAATAACTAGCTATCATTGATGGTTTGTTTAGCGATTTAGTTATCTTGCCACTTGACCACCATAATCCGACCCACGTGTGTTTATTGAGACTGATGCCATTCAACATGTGTTAGGCGTTTGAGATTTGTGGAACGGGACTCCAGAATTGTAACAACTGGATGCTGCTTTAGCCCCGGCGCTGATGGGATTTCACGACTACGGAGCAGTCGTTTTGAGTAGGAATCTTGTACAGTCAGAGGTACACCGTACGCGCCCAATGTTGAGTAAGAAATCTTTAGGCCACATGTTAGAAGATAAGTTTGTAGGACAGAAAGGTAGCCTATGCATGATCAGTTGTTGCTGACGTTTAATACAAAGATGTAGTGGGATTTTATTAAAAAAAACGTTATATATGGTCAAATGTGAGTGTGTGACGATAAAGTATTATTTTTCTACATAGGCGCCGAAAATGGTGAGAAGGCATGGCACAAAACGTAGAATTATATATGTAGACAAAATATTTATTGCATATTTACCAAAAAATATATACACCTTAACACAAATTACACAAATATACAGACTCTAATTATGGCACTTGAAGGTCTTTCGTACACACGTCTTTTTTGGTGAGTAAACCTTGAACCTCGCCCTTCATTGTGAGCAACAAATATCTTAATCCCTATTCGCAGTTAGCAATGTCGTCTACAATGTTGATTAGGTTTATGAAACGTACCAATTTTTGAAACAAGCCCACCGCTAGGTGTAGACTACTTCTGTGTGACAACGTTATAGGCGTCTGATCAACCCACTGTCTAAGGTCAACTGAACTTCGAGCTTCTTCACCCGTTAAGGACGAGCCCCCACCTAGAAAACAAGGTGAGGCACCAAACAATCCCGGTACATTTCTCGCCTGACGAAGCGCATATTTAAGCTCAGACCGGGATATGTAGCCAACCAATATTGGAGCTCGAGCATTGGTAACCACAGGAAAACCTTTATAGTTCTCTGTGTCAAGCAAGTTCTCAAGAGAATCGATGGTATGGCCCGCGGCCGTAATCACGCTCAATTTATTATACGGGGTCATCACTTCAGCGACCGTCGAATCAGCAATCTGATCTTCGCGAAAATCCAAGTGAGGATACTCATGGAACTGAATCCAACTCTCATAAACACCCTTTTTATCAAATACATCACCCACCAATTTTGATACCATTACTGCAATCATTATTGGCAGAACATACGTAAGCGCGCCTGTAAGCTCAAACATGATTACAACTAATGACACTGTCAACCGGGTAGCTCCTCCTAAAGCTGATGCTGCACCGACTATGGAATAAACACCAGGTGTTATACATGCAACGTCTGGCAAGCAAGACTGAAACATAAAAAATTCATGATATCGTTCTTGCAAGATCTTCATTACAATTCCAACTATTCGACCATATGACGCACCAATTGCCATACATGGCATTAATACTCCAGATGGGACGTTCGTTCCAAACGTGTATGCTGTTAGAAAGAATCCAATGATGCAAACCAAAAAAAGTAAGATTACCGAATCTCCATACAATGCAGCTTTACACAAGTTTGAAATCTCATCTGGAGCACAATCTTGAAATAAATGAAGCACCAAAACATTATTCTGTAACCTAGTGAATGGATCCGGGAAGTTAATGATTGTGGTGACCAATGCAAGTAAGACAACCTCCAATAACGGATGTTGTAAAATGCGGTTTTGGCTTCTCCATTTGGCAATTTTCATGTTCAGCTTAATGAGAAGTCCACCATATAAACCACCAATAACACCAATTAATAAAAATGGTATGAGTTCAAACTTGTGAAATGGCCGGCTATACACAATTTGAAATAGTACAAGCTTATCCGTCCGAAAAGGGTTAACAATTTGAATAGACACCGATGCAACCATCGCGCACACAAAACTCTGCCATAACGTCTTATCAGGAAAATAGTATGAAAGTTGTTCTAGACTAAACAACACTCCTCCAATCGGAGCACCGAATGCAGCTGTGATCCCAGCTGCAGACGCTGCAGAGAAAATCTCTCGCTTGTGTGCTTCATTATGCTTTAAATGATCAGACATTCTTATTACTAAATTTGCACAACAACAAGCAACGTGAACTAAAGGGCCTTCCTTCCCAAGCCATAGTCCTGATGCGGAAGCCAACACTAGCGAAAGAGCTTTGGTGACCAATGTCCACCCACCCATAAACCCGCGAATAATAAAACCACCAAGGACAGTTTTAATTTCAGGAATTCCACTATGACTTGCATATGGAGCATACTGAATAACTAAAAATGACGCTCCTGCTGAAAACAACACTCCAAACGCGATATAAAACAAATACGAAATAATAAAGCCGCCGATTTCTGTCGCATGTAATGACTCTCCCCAACTAACCCAATTATCGCATGTCTCGCCAGCTGCAACAATTGTTAGACGTGCAAAATTCAAGTTCAAATGTACTTACGACCAATCCCTAAACAGCAAAACTCTTTACGTAAATAAAACGAGGATTTGCATCTTCCAACTTTAAGGTCACCTAACCAATTGGAAACAATATCTATTGCCGCTGCCAGTATTCCAACTCCAATTCCTGTGATAATTAAAACAAGCCAGATCTGTGATGAATCCGCTAATGACTGCAGTTTGCCCCATATTCCTGGCTGTCTCTTAACAGATTGTGCTCGTTGTCTTTCTTGTCTGTATTCATGAATCCAATCTATTGCCGTTAAATCTTCGTATCCAACCCTTCTTCCTGATCCATCAACTGACCAGTCTAATGGCCCTTTGGTTGTCGAATTACTTTCCAAACTGAATCTGTGAATGGACGATGGTGAAAAAAAAGTTTCTATATTTGCTGAGCTTGTATTTGTAGACGGTACCCGTATGTTGCTTGGCCTAGAATCCTGTATTCCGCTAGAATACGACGAAGTAGAAAAATTGCTTTCTAGCGAATTGATAATTGGTGTTGCTGTCCTGGTCTGTTGCGTTATATCATCAATACTCAATTCATGCGAAACACTGTTAATTAGTCAACAATCTTTACATAATAATCACGTCTTACTCACTCAAAATATTTGTTAGATGATTCTGTTAATTCAGTGCCACCCCATGGATTCTGCTGCCCAGATATCTCGGCTTCAGTAAGGTCGCGTTGTTCCAAATCCAACGAAGACCCTCTAGATGACGTTGGCGTTACAAGAAAATCTTCGCCAGACACCCTTTTTGAATTACTAGCCATGTAAAAATAGTCTAGTTTAGTCTTCGGGAACCATTAACCTCCACTGTGAGCAGCAAGGTCTCATTCAAACTGCCAGTTCACTGTGCGCTTCGAATTGAAAGGCCTCGGGCTTAGCTAATCTGCTTGTAAGCTCTCATTTTTTTTTCTTGACACAAATTACCATTAATTAGTTATTCAATTTTTAGATTTATACGACAAAAACATTTGAGGTACAATTGATGTTTTACATTTGAAACGTCGCATTTCTGATTATAAATGTAGAGCGGTTTCATGCTGAAATTGCTCGAACAAATTCACGAATAATGCTGCTAGGCATTCCCATTTTCCATTTGGGTAATACTTTCTAATAGTTCTATATAGATGACATTGTCAAATTTGGTGAATTATATGGTCTGGCTTGTTGGTTCACACGCTTGTAGTTTTGTTGGATGAGCAATCATACATGACCACGATGCTGCTGAAATTGGTACGCAGTGAAAGAAACTAAGCATTTATATACCACTTTGGTTTACAAACTCGCCAGAATAAGCAAAGAAATGCAACAGAGTATATTTGTACAACTAAATTTATATAAAATACAAGATCTTACTATACTATACATTTTAAAGTAAACCGAGTTTCCAAAACTCTTTGATTCCTTTAGTACCAAAATCTTCGCGAGACAAGTAAGCACCATCAATAGATGCAGCTCCTGGTGTAAAAATTTGTTTGGCAGCAATCTGTCCGCCTAGAAATGAAGCATCTTCCCATGTCCGTCCCTTAAACTCAATAAAATACTCTGACATTTTTGCAATTCGGATGCTAGTCGGAACTTGCCCGTGCCCTAAAGTTCCGTAATATGGTGCGATCGAAGGTGGAGTTGCATATCCAGGAGTATTAATTCCTGAAGGCAACTCTGAAAATGTGGTCCCCCTGGTGATCAAAAATCTTTCCTGGAGGGCTGCTAAAAATGCATCATGAAATCCTTTGATCGCAACTGGGCCACCAACTATAACCACGTTCTCCCAACAGTCACCGCGTTTGGCGATATCGTCTATCCGCGAAACCACACCGCCCACACCTTGCGAGAGCTTCTCTATAAATTCCTCGCATCCACTAAACCTTTCCTTGCCAACCTCCACGGTCCGTCCATTGGAATCGACAAACGAATTGCGCGGCAAATCTGAATTTTTCAACTCCGCCTGGTGTTCCTTTTTCTTTTGCTCGCGCTGCGCAAGCATCTCCCTGGCATTATCACTTGCGACAATAGCAGCAATATCAACAATACCTTCTTCTTCACCGGTAGATGTGGCTGGCTCACTCGGTTCGCCGAAAAAACTTTGTGTTTGGTCACTGAGAATCTCGTATATTGGCGATTTTTTCAGTTCCTCAATCTGATCATGCTTCAAGGTCGGTAATATTTTGCTTAATGAATTATTAATTTCATTCGCGCCAACTCCAATCACGTTTTGTACGTTCTCTATAATAGTAAAGTCTATGACAGGTGAAATTTCCGTTTTTTCTTTACCAATATTGACCACTAGGCAAGTTGGAAGACCATATGCAAATGCTGAACCGAGAACTTCTGGAATTGCAGTAACTGCAGGAGCTTGAACTTCCTTGAGCAAATAACTGACGATTTCTTCGATTTGTCGTGGCTTCCATTCCGAATTAATAGTAAATAATACTGGAGAATATGGCGCATTCCCAGCTTCCACTTTGGCTGTTGACCTGTACAGTTCCGCCCTATTGATTTTGTTAATTGATTCTAGGTTAAACAAATGAAATGCAGATATTATTACATTAAAAATAGTAATCCCTTAATGTCAACAATCCGCCCCTTAACTATGGGATGTATGGCGGTAGTCTCGTCATCACTTTCAAGCGAATAAACATCATCCTGCTTGTACACCTTCGTAGGCACAATAATTTCTGGAGGTGTTAACGACTCATGTAACCCATACTGTACGCGTGTTCGTTGCGATCCAGTCGAGATTACCTGGGATGGATGGGGTCAACATTCGACAGTAAACTAAGTGCACGATCGGTAGAGCTACTCACAAACACAACTTCGTCACGAAAAGGTGGCATAAAGAAAAAAGAAAAATTAACAAAAGAAACTGCCAAAATATTGCGCAGTGGCAAGGATCACGGTTTTCAAATCAAATGCTCAACGGAGGATGGGATCCGGTCTTTTGCAAGGCGGGTTCAAGCAACAAAATGTGAGGGCCGTATTAAATGTTACCCGGGCCATCGCGCCCCAGATCACGGGCCAGGTCAAAACAAAGACGATGGAGTCATTAATCACACTTTGTACGTGGTTGAGCAGTGTCAATAACTAAAATCGCCAGTATTTCAGATTGATATTGATATATTTGGTTGTCAGTTCGTGGTTTGGTTTGGCAAGTGAGGTTGCGTGGGCCGCTCGCTATATTAGCTTCGACAGTGTTTAGTTTATACCCCGTCCGGCTTCTCAACTGGCCCAGTTCAGAGCCTATCAGGTTTTACTGTCTTCAATGAACGACTCATCTTATTTAACTGATCGAGTTTCTACTTCACTTGCATCTTCCACCGCTTCGACTGCATCGTCATTCTCTGAAAATGTTATTATTGGATCATCAATCACAGATTTGCCAGCGCCTCAAAAGGTTCAGCGGTTATTTCAAAAGGCGAGGACTGCATTTATAAACCGACAGTTTGCCAATTCTTACACATTGATTCAGACATTACTTTCTAGATCTTCAACATCAATCGTGGCGCCAATTGTTAACAATAATGTTCCCCTGAAGAATAATATTTGGATACTATACGTTACTTTGATTGAGAATATTTTGTCATTATCGCCGGAAGAAAGTAAATCTTTATTTAGCAAAGCAGACTTGGCTGAATTTAGTCGGTTAGTAAAGGAGTTTTCCGTCTGGAATGTTGTGCATGAAGCATTTGAGAATTCTTCTCCGTCGCTAGAGCTCATTTACGCCGTTGCCCATGCCGGAGCACAACAATCCTTAAACCCTGAGCTCGTCAGGCAAAGAATAAATTTATATGTTAATTCATATACTGGATCTACACAAGATTCTTTTTTCCTGCGGCTATTAGAGTTGCATGCTTTGGTAATTTTACCCGCATGTGAGAGATGGAATGATGCTCAGGAGTTTGTGGCAGATCATGATGAAATTTCGCCCGATCGCAAGCAACAGCTATTAAACAAGATTATTGAGATGCAAGCCCAAATACAGGAAAAACGGGCTAAACGAATAGCTAAGGAGAATGAACGAGCAGCTCGTCGCAAGAAAAGAAAAGAGGCTCAGGAAGCTGCCAAAGCCGAACGAGAATCCGAAGCATCTGCTGTCGTGCGCAGGCAGCATGACTCTCTTTCAGCTTCGGGAAAATTGTCTGATGCGCAAGATGCATCGCTAGGCACGGTCAGATTTTGGAAGACAATATTATTGGCGTCTAAAAGGCCAGAAGTACTGCGACGCATAATAGCTTTCATCTTGATTGCATTTGCCCTGGGAGTTCCTCGTAATCGAGCAAGATTATTGAGAACCTTATCAGGCGGATGGGGGCGTTTGGCAAGGACAATTAGCATGGCTGTAAAGGTTCGGTATTTATAATAGTTTTTTAATGAAATTTATGTTTTTTTATTACTACTATATGTGTACTGGGAATTCAATAATCCAACTTTCCTTCAATTGAATCCCAAAATCCTTCTATAAATTCATCGGAACCATCTCCTCCTCGTACTGCAAGGTATATTCTTTCGTCAACAGCAGGTTCCCATTGTCCTGGATTACCTCCTACGATTCTGCCTCCAGCTTCTGACAAAATGACCCAACCTGCACATACATCCCATGCGTAGCAACCACCTTCCCAATAAGCGTCCAGCTGGCCTGCAGCAACTGCAGAAATGTTCATGGCGGCCGATCCAAGTGATCGGAATCCATGGGCAAAGCCTCCTTGCTCCGCGGCAAGTTTCTTGAACGTTTCGGTTTTGACTTGATAATTATTGCCTGAACGTTGCGTACCCCATTCGATGCCAATCAAGGCATTTTGAATCGTAAGTTTGCTTCCCACTGGAGGCTTCCGTAACGGCAGTTTCTGGGTTTTATTGAGATACGCGCCGTGACCCTTGACACCGGTATAAAGCCAGTCCAGGAAAGGATTGTAGATGACGCCAACGACTGGTTCACGATTGATCGTGAAACCCAAGGACGTGCATGAAAACGGGAACGAATGAATAAAGTTCGTGGTTCCATCAATCGGATCTATTTTTTATTAAAATTTTTTTTTCCAGCGAATCAATAAACTGTTTACACCTTACCGACTACGAAAGTGGGCTTGTCGGTGAGTTTCGATACTCCTGGTACATAGGATTCCTCGCCCAAGAAATCAAATTCAGGATATCGTGCCTTGGTCCTATCTGCAACAAGTCTCTCAACAGCCGCATCTGTTTCGGTCACCAAATCGACAGCTATGGGTAGATTAGCAAATCATGCAAATTTATAAAGAAATAGGCATGTTTACTTACCGTTCGCTTTGTCGTCGAATGTGGTTTTGCCAGTATTGGAAGTTATTAACTTACCAACCTCATAAGCCAATTCGGTTAAAAAATCTCTAATTTCCAAAAGATTTATATCTGAAGACATTTTGAATAGAATTTTGTTTATGAGAAGTCAAGTCAACTTGGCCTGACATGTCTGGACGATTTGTTGCTTCAACACTGGTTAGGGTTATACCCCGGACTTTTTAAGATATCGATCTTACTTTCACCTATCGGGATAAATTTTTTTGCATCTTTGCCCTCAAATTTTGGCTAATGTGTTTCATACTTTGATTGATATTTGAAATATCATCCTCTGTTTTCAATTTCTAGACTTTCAATAGTGACAGCTTTAATCGCTTCTTTAGTTGTTTGGAATACAGGAGGTTTTAAGTCGAAGACACTTGGACCACATCTCGGATTTCAATTCGTTACCGTTTTTGAATATTCTGATGTTGAGCCATTGCAAATCGTGTTCAGGTAACGGCAATGGTCGTAGTTAAACCAAATTCAACTTTAATCACAACAAATTGAGGTGGTTCCTCACACATGCCATTAATTGCTTTTTTCACAATTTTATTCAAATGCTAAAAATTGCTGTGATTTAATTTAAATGTACTAAAGAAGGCCCTTGTCTTTAAATCCGAATTCACAAAAGTTCTTTTTGCTTTAAATGTCAATGGACGCTGTAGGACGCTGTTGGACGCTGTTGGACGCTGTTGGACGCTGTTGGACGCTGTTGGACGCTGTTGGACGCTGTTGGAAACTGAAAGATGCAAATATCGATTGAGTGGAACTCAATTAGACGTACACGTCTTGCAATATTTATTAAAAAATCAATCAACGCAAATTGGACACATGCTTGGCCTGGTTGGAACCATCGTCAAATGGTAAAAGAAGGGTTGGGTTGGTTCACATCAAAAGTAGCTCAATACATTAAAAAAACGAACAATATTTGTAAATCATTTAGCATAAACCATACAGGAAAAAAGTCATCAGAACTTCAGACAATCAAAGACTTGCCATCAAAGTGAAAAAATTCATGAAGTGCAAACCGGATCCATGCAAAAAGTAGGGCTCATAACCTGAGAAATATTGGAGGTGGTCATTCGTATATACTATCATACCGTATAGTATTGATAATTCTAAGCTAGGCAAATCCCGGTCTACACGATTTGCCTGGCTTAGAATTACCATTACCATCGCAGTAATAGTTTCATCAAGATTTCTTTTGTCTTGCGAAGAACCACTTCAGCATCATTGACGAAATAATTGCCCTCAGAATTGGTTGAAGATGTGTTGGTTGAACTGACAAAATTTACCAAATGGAAACCGATTTTTGATTCAGGCCTTTAATTGAGAAAAATATTTGAATTTAATTTTCTGAGGGAACCTAGAAAATCGAGTTGCCTCTTGCTACTCACATAATATAATATTTTTTTTACTAAACTAACCGCCTGTAATAAAAATATATTGTAATGAATAACTGCACCATAAATGAACGTAAATACACGCATGCGTAAAACACTTGATCCCACCAAAAAAAAAAATTATGAACGAATGACTTGAAACCCGTACGATATACAATATTATTTTAAAAAAAAATTATCCCCATTTAAAAATTTCCCTGCGGTTTGTAATTCTACCTCTATAGATTATGCAATATAATATTTGAATTTACCAAAAGATTAATTACTTGATGTAAAAGAGATGGCGGTAATGTTATAATCACAAAACACCTCTAGTCCACCTCTAGTCAATCAAAGAATCGGCATCTTGGTCCTTTTCAACTTCTTCTAGACCTTCTTTTAAAAGTCTGTCGGATTCCATTTGCACTCGACTTGGCTGAGATGATTTCGCATCAAAAAGCAAATCCGCCTTAGCATATTCCTTGTTCGACACCTTACGATCACTATAGTAATCAAGTTTCATGATCTCCTTTTTCGCATGCACAATCGCGTCATGCAAAGCCTTGCGACGAGTAGCAAGCTCTGCAGCTGACATTTGTTGAATTTCAACCGAAATATGCCCCGGATGATGCGATTCATCTGTGGAATTGATTAGTTTGCCTTTCTTCGCTCGCAAACTCTCCGCGCGAACCTGCTGATATGAAACCAACAGGCATCGCAAAAGCTCGCGGCGGGATTCCTGATATGTAAGAAACGAAATAACTTGATCCATGAAAGAAGACAATAGCACAATCTCGTCTCTTCCATCATTAACAAAGTGTTCCAAGGCTTCAATCTTCTCTCTGTCCAGTCTAGCTTCTTTCATTTTCGATAAAAGATTTGCGATATTTGTAATTTTCCCATCAATTTCCGAGCCACTTGAAGAGTCATAATCAATCAATCTGTGATTATCTGAGTCATAACGACTACCCTTTAATTTTAACGATTGAGATCGCAGCCCATTTTTCGATTGTCCAGATCGAATAGTAAAATATTCAGTCGCCACATCTTCGACAACCGCATATTCTTTCCTTTTGTATTCGTCTCCATGATTCTCTATAGACTCTACGATCCTTTTTCTTTTTCGTATCCATCTTCGCCTTCGAACAAAGGAATAGAACCATACATGAGCAGCATGCCAGTTGCGGGTTTGAAATCCGATCGAATATGCCCATCCCTCTGCGTCAACATCCGCTGTCATATCGATATACCATGTTTTCCACACCCATTCCCATGACGGGTCAGGAACAGGTGCGGATGATATGTCCACTGGCGAATATTTATAATCTGAGTCGACCCAACTAGGCGGGTCGAAGTTTAACAAGCCCTTCCCTGAAAATAGTGGCGTACCAAAAAAAAAAAACCTGGTAATTAAATTAACATAATTATATAGACTATGAATAAATAATAATTAGACGCACCCTCTTTGGTTTTCATATAAAACATCAAACGCTACGTTAGGATCATAGCTGAATATGCCGCTATGCACGGGCTGCGCTGGACGTTCTTCTAACGCTGAGTACCCTCTTCTGTTCTGATTTGACTGAGCATAAGACACTAACCCAGAATTCTGTGTATCCTCAACTTGATATGCTCCATGAGAGCAGCATAGCTTTGAAAACACAGCTTGCAACATTCGGACAAACAGTCCGCCACATGTTCGTGATGACTTTGACTTCTTTCGACGGGTAAACGTACCCGAATTCGACGGTAATAGCGGTTCGGACTCGTTTGAAATAGTGGATGTTAACGATACGGTTGGATCATCTGGCTCGAGATCGGAAACTTGTGATTGTGAAGGTAGACTAATATGGGTTGGAACTTCTCGATGAGGACCGGCTTGAGTAGAAATGATCTCAGCATTAGGCTGCTGCGCAAGAGCAGCTTCATTCTCAAGTCTTTGTATACTATCATGATTTTCCTGAGCTAATAATGCCGTGTCATCATTCTCTGTTGTCGACGTATGGTCGACAAGGGTAATGCGATGAGGAGTGCCTTTGGGCGCACGATTCAGACCACCAGCTCCGTTAATGATGCTACTTCGAGCTTCTAAAAAATCATCTGCCGGACGCTTTATTGCTTGAAATAAGTTACTCATGGTCCATGATTTTTTTTTTTTTGGTTTTTTTTTTGGTAGTCCGATGCCTTTCTTGTACGTATAAAAACTATTACGTAGTTAAAATTACTGTTGTTTAAATTTGGGTAATGATGACGATATGCAATTTGTGAAGCTTTGTCCCCATCGTGTCACCCTGCGGATCACGCGGCATGTCGGCTTCTGCTTCATTATCATTTGCAACATATTTCAATTATTTGTGTACAATTTGTAACGGACGTGTTAATTGAAATTAGTACCGAAATGTTTTATAGGATTCTATGCAGTATCATTTTCTCAAAATGGGTTATATAAACAGGTGCAAATACAATAAATCGGTTAATTTTCTTTGTTTTTCTTTTTTTTTTTTCTACACGCTTATGGGAGCGTAAGAGAAAGAAATCAAGAATAGAAAAAATGAAAATGAAAACAAAAAAACAGGCTTGCTTCCCATTCATCCTTGCAGATTATGCGCGCACGTAATTTTTCATTCGATTACAAAGATTCCAAGATAGCATTGAAAGCATTCAATACGAAAGAGCAACACATAGTAGTAATACTTATAAACTTAAGACGATACGTTCAAGCCATGACAAATAAGTACATCAGCTGACAGTATCAAAGAATTACGTCAATGATTAAATAATGAGCATTCTGGACCACAGCTATGCGGCGGCCAATCACATTGAAGATATTAAAAGGCCTGCTTGCATCTCCCCACTTTTACATAAGCAGGACCTGATCCGAGATCACACTCACATAAATAAGATCTATAGTCACGTCCCACTAAACTTGCATCAATCAACTCCTTCACCAGCTCAGTCTTCGTCATGGCCACTATCAGACCTACTTTTTTAAGACTGGCTGCTGGTCGCCTTAGTGGGAGCACAGGTCAGTATGTTCTCAGGTCCCAACGAATCAGATTCAACTCCTCGACATCGTCTTCGTCCTCTGCTACGTCACCTAAAAAGAAAAACAATGCGATTCTCTACACCGGTCTTGTAACTCTTGCCGGTGCGGGTTACTACTATTACTCTAAGAAGTCCACATCTGCTGCCGTCGAGGCAAAACCGTTTGTTCCTACCTATGAGGATTACAAGAAGGTGTACAATGCCGTGGCTGATAAGTTCGAGGCGGATGATTATGATGACGGCTCTTATGCCCCTGTCGTTCTTCGTCTCGCATGGCATTCTTCTGGCACCTATGATAAGGAAACTAACACCGGCGGTTCATCCGGCGCTACTATGAGGTATGATTGAAGTTTTTTTTTTTTTGTACTTCATTTTACGTCATTAACACTCGCTTAGATTTTCACCAGAATCAGGTCATGGTGCCAACAATGGTCTTGTACGTGCTTGATTATTAATGATACGTTTGATGGCATACTAATTGATGCAGGACATTCCTAGAAAGCTTTTGGAAACAGTTCACGATCAATTTCCCTGGATTTCTCATGGTGATTTGTGGACCCTTGCTGGTGTGGCCGCCGTTCAGGAATTGGGTGGCCCAACCATCAAATGGCGTCCCGGCCGTGTTGATTTGCTTGCAGGTATAGTTATTTTGTTTATTGGCTCGTTATGATTTAAATCCGTTGTTGATTGTTGCTAATGAATATTCAAAACTAACAGAGTCCACCACTCCTGACGGAAGACTTCCTGATGGTTCCAAGGGTGCGGACCATCTTCGAAACATTTTTTATCGCATGGGTACGTTTTTATGTATGGTATACACTAAGTTTCTTTTTGCTGAACTGTGAATTAGGCTTTAATGATCAGGAGATTGTTGCGCTAACTGGTGCCCACGCTCTTGGAAGATGCCATGTAAACAGATCTGGATTTGACGGTCCCTGGACGTTTGCTCCTACTTACCTTACCAATGATTTCTACAAGTTATTGCTGGATGAGAAATGGCACTATCGCAAATGGGATGGTCCTAAGCAGTGGGAAGACAACAAGACGAAATCACTTATGATGCTCCCAGCCGATTTTTCTTTGGTCCAGGATAAGCAGTTTAAAAAATATGTTGAGAAGTATGCTAAGGATCAGGACTTGTTTTTTGAAGACTTTAGCAAGGTCATTACCAAATTGTTTGAACTTGGAGTCGTTTTCAAGCCCAACCAGGAATACTGGACTTTCCCGGCCACTAACGCTTAATTCAAGTAAATTATAATATAAATTTTGTAACACTTTCAATTTTTAATTTTTGACCGTAGATTTTTAATTTGATTGAATGTATTTTTTTACAAAAAAATTAGTTGCGAGATCATTCAGAAATTCAATAAGCGCATGCAGCATTTTTATGGTGCTTGGTTTAATTGGTAAAAACGGCGGTTAGGAAAGTTGAAATGTTGTCGTGCAATTTTTACATCCAGTATAACTTACCTATTTCACTCAACATTTGCATATATTCCAAGCCAGCACTTAACACTACGGTTCATACGCAAACGAAGTTAAATTTGGAAAATATTAGTTTGATATGGTTTTGTTACGACTTTACCAACGGCACACGTGCTTGTATTCTCGCGCCATAACGTCACCAGCTCACATTCTCCGTCGTTTGAATTCAACGACTGCAGCATCGTCATCATCAGCCTCACCAAGCTTGTCATGGAATGATTTTTTGCGAGTGAGAAGTTATCGTCGAGTAACAAATCTTGGCGTTGCTGGCATAGGTGGAACGGTGGGTTTGATCGTGGGCTACAACCTTTTGGCCGACGATGTGATCGATCCGACCGCGACCGTGTACGGCGTTGATCCGTTTATTTTCACCGCTTTAGAACTTTTTGGGTTTGGTCTTGTTGGTGCTATTATTGGGCGAGGAATTGGTGACGTTGTTTTCAAATTTGCCGTGCTAAGAAGCAAAGCGCCGTTGTTCCAGACCAAGGAAAACTTGTTTTTGCAACACATCAAGAAGAACCGGGTCGATCCCAGTCACCAATCATTTGCAAACCCTGTTCCCGATTATTACGGCGAAAAAATTACGTCCTTACATGGCTACAGACGGTGGTTGAGAGATTGTGCTGCGTACAAAAAGAAGAGAGACGAGTTTATTAAGTAACCGTTTATAGTACATGACCACTAAAAGCTCTTGGAACAAGCTATAGCCAACAATAAATCGATATGTCATCATAATTATATATAAAAATTTAGTTTCTATGTTTTTTTTTTTTTTCAAGACCGCCGTAGCTCTGTTCTCGATTGCACCACCGGCGCCTCGCGCGAATCCCATTGCTGTTTTATTCCGATGAATGCAGTCGCAAGAGCGGCAATCGCAGAGACCTTTTCTTCATTGATTAGTAATTCCCATTCATGACATCCCCTTCTTAATGGTCGCACTTGCGCAACCGTCTGTCTAATTTCTTCATTCTTGCCCCCATAGTTAATCACTCTTTCCAATTTGCGAGTCTTTTTGGCCCAGTGATATGGTGCACCATCTGCCGTATAAAACACATTATACCAGTCAAAGGGGGTATGCTTCCGCCTCACCTTACGGATTGATAAATTGCCGACATGAAACTGAATAACTGAATATCTTCGTGCACGCCCGAATGGCTTGTCCCATCGAGTAAGTTCAATGGTAGCCTGCGGTCGACGGTCAGGGTATGAGAAAATAATATAAGTGCCCCGTGTAACTTTCTCGACGGTATACAGAATCGCATCAGAGGGCGAAAGAATGTTGTAGACATGCTTTCGTTGCCACCATTGCAGTGCTTGTTTCTTTGCAGCTTTGACTCGTTGTTTTTTTGGTTTTTTTTTGAAAAAACTGAATTTTTTGTGCATTTTTTTGCGATATTCAGTTAATCTATCTTTAAATCTAAAATGCCGTCGCCGCTGTTGCTGTTGCTCTAAATGATTTGCGAGATGTTGGGTTGCCGGCTGATCTGGAACCGGCTGCGCTTCGAGCAAGGTATCAGAACCAGTTGAAGTATTTGTTGTTGTTGCAGACGAATTTCTCAGATGCGGTGGTATTTCCAAATTTGTGGGTATTCGTATCATTTGTGAAGCTCTCATAAAATAATATGCTTTTACTTTTGCCATGTCTAATGGCTCCCGTTGCGGAGGTTTGAACCTTTTCCGCCGGTCGTTATAAAAATTGGTCAACGTCGTTGCCACCGACACTGCCGCGCCTGCGATTGCTAGATATGACTCTATTGTAGCAAACGAAGCTGGGCCGATTAGGAACAGCATTTGAATAAAAAATAAATTGCAATTAAGTTAGCTGCAAACTACATGGAATGCATCGATGCAGTCCGTGTCACTTACGCACGGACCGCCGCAGATGACCGATGGTGGCCGAAGGCGGCCGAGTCAAGCCGCGATAATACTCCACCGGCCGGAATGTCAACATTATATATAGGCATTCACCACCTCATCTTTGGAAATTTTTATTGGTCAGACAACCTTCGTAAATAGTCATGTCTTCAGTTTCTGTTGTGGACCTTTCTTACTTTGACGCTCACGTGCGGTCAAAATATTCAGGTAAACTTGTTACATATGATGTATAACTTTGGTGGTTAATCAGATATATAGATGTCATTGGAGCCAAGCTGGGAGGAAAAGTGATTTCGTTTTCAGACGAATTTTTTGCTGAGGCATCAAATCTTTTGACTGCCAGGCCACCGATCAGAGACAAGACTCGATTTACATATAACGGGGCATGGTACGACGGCTGGGAAACCCGGCGTCACAATCCTGAGCCTGCGGATTGGGTTATTATTAAAGTCGGCGTAACTTCTGCCAGGCTTGTGGCATGCGAAATCGACACCACTTTTTTTGATGGAAACCAGGCACCGGCCGTGAGCGTGGAGGCGGCATATTCAGAAACCGAGCCTGAGGCGTCTACTGAATGGACAACCGTGCTTGAACGTACCGACTGTCGGCCATCAGCTCGGCAATTTTTTTTGCGAGCCGCTGGCGAGACTAAGGATTTTTACAACTATGTCAGGCTGAAAATGTACCCCGATGGCGGAATCTCAAGATTCAGGTTATATGGCACGCCGGTTCCAGTATTTCCTGCTGCCATAGACACCGAGATCGACCTTGCCCATGTATCGAACGGCGGTGTCGCGATTAAATGTTCCGACGAGCATTTTGGAACGGTAGATAATTTACTTGTGTCAGGTCGCGGGGTTGACATGGGAGACGGATGGGAAACCACGCGGTCTCGAGTTACTGGTCACGAGGATTGGGTCATTGTTAAGCTTGGTGCCAAGGGAGTGATTGACCGAATCGTGGTCGATACCGCATTCTTTAGGGGTAACTTCCCAGACAAGGTCCGGGTCGAGGGAAGCGACGCAACTTCAGACGAAGCCGTTCTGGATAACGGCGACTGGACAGTTCTTGTTCCCGACGCAAAGGCTGCAGCTGATTTTGAACATGAATTCAAAATCAGCCATGACAAGCCGGTCAGCTATGTTAAGCTGACCATGGTGCCAGATGGAGGAATCAAGCGACTGAGAGTGTACGGCCGACGGGTCTTGTAGCAATAGAGATAGGGTATCATGTATATATATTTTAATAAATCGTAAATAATCTGGACAACCTTTGTTCTGTCAAATATTTAAGGTTTCCGGTCAAATGAAACGATAATCTTAACCGAGGTAAGGTTTAAACGTTAATAATTAGTAAGAACCTGACTAAGATGGCGTCAAACGCTGACGTTGTCCCGGCGGCGGATCCGAAACATTAAACGGCCAAAGGTCCGAGGCTAGTCAACGGTCCACAAACGTCTCGAGATTGGAAGACTGATTGGCTGCAATTACCATAATATGGAAAATGCAGACAACGACAGCGCATCTCTGAATGCCGGGGACCAGGAACACCGTTCACTCACGCCGCAACCGGGTCTTCCACCTTCAGCTTCGGCTTCAGATACCCACGAATTGCCTGGCGCTAACCAGCCAGACCATCGGACGAGGCCTAATTTTGATCTTGTGAATTCACCATCACTTCAGCTTCCGCCAACAGTGAGGTTTGACCTTCATTCACCGGGAATAATTCCCAGGTCATCATTGCAAGCTCATTTCAACAAGACTGCCATATCCGGCAATACAAACACAAACAAGGATTCGCACCACCACAACTTACGCGTGCAAGAAGTGTTTCCCTACCAGGCATCTCCTACTTCCCCACTTCTCTCTCAGGATCATGTTCACTCAGACGAATCGGTCGAGTACTCCTCGAGCGATCTGCGGCTCGAAACAATATCGCCTGCAGGTGCGACAACACATTCGGTGAATGCCGGCACGTTATCGGCTGAATCGTCAGCAGCCATTGCCGACAAGAGGTTTTGGTATGATGACTTTACAACAATCGATTGGGTTCATGACTACATTAAAGAATCTTTTCGAGTTAAGCGCCTGCGGGACATTCACGGTCTTCGTGGCCGGTTCGTGAGAGCACGCGATGCCATGCAAGGGTGGCTTCTAATCTCCGTCATTGGGTCTTCGATTGCCGGAGTTGCTTACCTTATTGATTTTGCAGAGCAAAGAATTTTTGATTGGCGATCTGGATATTGTGCAACCAATTGGTTGGATCCAAAGCGCACATGTTGCGCCAATCAGGCAACTGATGAACAAACCTGTGCAGCCTGGCTTGAATGGCGATTGCTTTTCCATGGATCTTTTGTTGCCGAGTATTTTTTTTACATTTTTATTTCGGTCGTGCTTGCGTCTTTAGCTGTAATTCTCACGCTAACGACAAAGTCCACTACCCCTTTTGCTAAATCGACACAGCTAGAGCATCAACACGTTCATACAAACACTAATTTATCTGATGGTGCGCCGGTTAGCTTATCTTCCGCGGAAGGTTCAAAAGCTTTAACAGCCGTGGAGCCTCGAAGGGTCATTTATACTGCGGCTGGTGGTGGAGTTGCTGAGGTAACGTACGAACGCCCGTTGTCTTCAACACGTCTGCTGAACAAGCTTTTAGGTGAAAACAATACTTTCCGGCTTTGTGATTAAAAAGTTTTTGGGATCATATACATTATTTATCAAGTCTATTGCGTTAGTGCTATCAATTTCATCAGGATTAAATGTTGGCAAAGAAGGTCCTTACGTTCACATAGCTGCATGCGTTGGTAATATCGCATGTCGGTTTTTCACTAAATTTAATAACAACGACGGCAAACGACGCGAAATTTTATCCGCCGCTGCATCGGCTGGTGTTGCCGTAGCCTTTGGATCACCTCTTGGGGGTGTCCTTTTTTCTCTAGAAGAAGTATCATACTATTTTCCGCCAAAGACCTTAATCCGATCTTTTCTTTGCGCCGTCATTTCTGCGTTGGTTTTGAAGTTGCTCAACCCTTATGGAACGGGCAAGATTGTTATTTTTGAAGTTTCATATGATCAAGACTGGCACGCCTTTGAGTTTTTAATCTTTGTTTTCATCGGCGTGTGCGGTGGGGTTATGGGTGCTCTTTTTGGAAGGATTAACATTTGGTGGTCACGAACTTTCCGAAGTCTAGATTTTATTAAAAAACGTCCCATATTTGAAGTCGTTGTAACGGCCACTATCACTTCCGCCATTTCTTTTTTTAATGTGCATACAAAGAAAGCTGCCAGTGAATTGCTTTTCGATCTTGCACGGCCATGTAATTATCAGCTTCTTTTGGCTGATGGCAAAGTTTATGAAGGTGACGATTTGTGTCCTGTTTCATTTGACAAGTACGGACCGACTCTTCTCTCACTTGGATTTGCCCTTATTATCAAATTTGTTTTGACCGCCACGACCGTTGGCTTAAAGCTTCCTGCCGGAATTTATGTTCCTTCCATGGTCAGCGGTGCGTTGTTTGGCAGGATCGTAGGGTTGTCTGTTCAATGGCTTCAATACAAATTTCCTGGCATGATCTTATCTCAGTCATGCCCGGCTGGTTCTGATCCTAGAGAATGTACGATAGCTGGCGTGTACGCGATTGTTGGAGCTGGGGCCATGATGGCGGGAGTGACCCGGATGACTGTTACGCTTGCCGTAATTTTGTTTGAGCTTACAGGTTCGCTTGATCATGTCTTGCCCATCTCAGTTGCCATTATTGTCAGCAAATGGGTTGCGCAGGCATTAGAGCCTGCGTCGTTATACGACACGGTTATGCAGACAAACAATTTCCCCTTTCTTGATAACCAACGGACTCCAGGATTTTCTGCCACGTTGCACGATATTGTGCCCAAATCCACAATCGCGGCCAACAGTACCGTGATTGACATAACGGACACGCCGTATGCATCTGCCAAGTCGCTGAGAACACGCATTTCTGTATTACAGGCGTCGGACGAATTGGATGGATCATTGCCAATCTTGCGAAATCAAATTTTGGTGGGACTCTTGCCAGTCCCGGAGCTGGAATATGCACTTGATAAGATCAAGGAACGTGACGCCGTAGCAAATGGCTATCCGCATAATAACCTGGCCGCCATCCCCGACAGTCCTGATATGCTTTGTCATATATCCGTGGACGAACAGGAAGCTCAAAGGTTTTACCAATATCAGGAATTTCATCATCACAATCATTCAAACGTGGCCGGAGAAGTTACCGACTTGACACCTTTTGTTGATCGGTCTCCAATCTCTCTCGACATTACTTCTCCGCTTGCCATGGTGCATCTCATGTTTATTCGACTTGGCCTGAGAATGATTTGCGTGGTTGAAAACGGCAAGTTTTGGGGCGTGCTTCATAAGAAGAAGTTTATAGATTATTGTCGCTTTGGCGAAGATAACATGGAGACATGGTTTTAGGTTCCTTTTTTTTTTTTTTAGTTTCGTTTATGAGTGCATTTTTTTAATGACTGTATGATATATCATATATAGGATTATTATTATTATTATTATTTGAGTAGATTATATGTTACTTCACTTCACGTATTTGTTCATAAACTTGCGATGGAAATCTGATCGCAACATGTCGTTAATAAATTGCCCCTTTGGCTTATCATCCACTCCCTTTGCCTGATTTTTGAAAATCACATCTTCATCCCATCGTTTGGATGAACCAGAACCCGAAGAACTCTTCTTGACGAACCCGTCTGAAAATGATAACAACGGGTTCGCTCTTGCGATTTGTTCAGCGCGAGATGCTTCTTCAACTGCTTCACGTTCCCGTTCTTTTTTCTCCTTCTCGACTTGTCGTTCTTTTTTAATCCGTTCTAATTCTCGTAATAATTCTGCTTGCTCATCATCTGAATCCTCATCTTCATCACCATCATCATCGTCATCATCATCATCATCATCATCATCGTCGTCTTCTTCTGATTCGGCATCGTCATCACTACCTTGCTGCTCGTTTTTATTTGCTTCTTCTAAAATTAACTTCTTTCTTTTCCTTCTTAATTCTTCTTCATCTTCATCTTCCGCATCTTCATCCGCCACACCTTTGATCCTTAGACTCACGTCCTCTGCCGGCTTTCGTTCCACGCCTCGCTTCAGATCATGCCGTGATTCCTTATCCAGTAACTCCTTCTTCATGGCTTCCAATTCCCATTCTTTCTCTTCCGCATCCGCATGACCTCGCACTAAGGTTTCACGATCAGCAGCAGCTCCCTGACCACGTTTGCGAAATTTTAGTTGCGTGTGTGCCGGCAGCATGCGCGAATGGTAAATCCGGGTTGGTGCTTGGTTCGACTTGCCCCGTGCTGGATCGAACGTCGGTCGATGTGCTGTGGTCATTTTTACTTGAACGTCTCCGTATGTATGATAATTATGTAACTCTTTTAAATGTTAACTGATAATGTTCAGATGTTGTGTTGATTTTGAAATATCGACTGAGTACCACCGCCGTGATAAGTGCGTGGCCCGTTCATTAAAACTTTATAACTTCATTAAAGTCACAGCACAATTAATCTAACGCACTGCGACGCACGAATAATTAACTTATTAAAATATGATTGATTGACGTTTCTGGATTAATAAATTATTTCATATTAATTAATAATTTCTAACTGCAAAAAGAAATTAAGCTATAAATGCATCATACAATGAAGAAATCATAACGCCTTAAACTTGCACCAAAATGACTTGCAAAAAAAAAAAAAACCTTTTCATCATTTTTACAGAACGCCATGACCCCATGACCCAAGCGAAAAAAAAAAATAAAATAAAATAAAATAAAATAAAATAAAATAAAATAAAATAAAATAAAATAAAATAAAATTTACTGCAGATCTTATCTTTTCACGTTCTTCATTTCTAATTGCACGTTTTTTTGTGCAATTTCAAGCCATTCCTCTTTAAACCTTGCATCATGAGCATGTTCAGCCTGTGCTTCGTTGGTACTCACAAGGTCATACAGAATATGGCTTACTTTCTTGTTAATATCTGTATATTCATCCTTATTAATGTCACCCGACCGATAGAACGGCCGTAAAACAGCTCGAACGATTTCTTGAATTTCTGTCTTGCGTTCAAGCGATAACTGATAATCGCTTGCCTTGTGTGAAGGAGGCGGCGACGAAAATTGTGATTGCGGTGGCGGAGACTGCACGCCCGACAATGCAGGCGAGGTTGCAGCTGATAGGATTGACGAATGCTTGAGTTCAGCCGGAGGCGACGGCAAAAGAGATGCGTTTGAAGGCAGCAAAGTGGGAGATAGCGACGGTGACCGTGCTGGTGAAGATGCAGGTAACGGGAAAAATCGCGGAGACATTGGTCCCGGCGTAGGAAGTTCCCCGTTGGGTGCGTTGGTATTCAAATTTAAAAGAAAAGAGGACTCCTGTGTCGGCGAACTGGGCCGTCGAATATCTTGCAGTAAGGACTTCATCAAAGACGGTCCTGCAGAGTTAAATTCAGAAGATGAATGCGAGCTAGGCTCGTCCTCCGTATGAGCTATTTGATCTTGCCGGCGCTGTGAAGCTCTGGGACGTTTCAGTTTTCTCGAAGACGACTCTTGTTCGTCATGATCCACGCGTGGGGATGAAACTACTCTTCTGCGACGCAAGTTAATAGGCGTTGTCGACGTTGAAGGTTCATTCAGTTCAAGAGCTTCTTCAAGCATGTTCCACGAAGCAATCATATCCGGAGATTCATGCCAACTTCCGTCCTCATCCTCTTGAGATCCCAAAAGCCAAGGTGCTGTTCGCCTAAAATGGGATGCACTGCCTGTTGACTCTGCAATTCGTAACCGAACGGTCCAAAGCCTGCGCTCGTCTGCCAAGCGGTTGATCCGACTTCGAGTACTTACCGGTCTTCGACCAGTACGACGAAACCGAGACCCATCCGGCAACTCAACAAGATCTTCTTCATTTTGCACATCGTCAGACGGATCTTCCGTATTTTCCCATGCCAAATCTTGATTCAACCGATCCCAAACAGTTTGCCATGCCCTCCCCCATTGTCGTGTACGACCACCTGTCCTGCTCGTTGTCCTAGAAGCAGAAGAAGCCTGACGTTGACCCGCGGTCCTTCGCGATGATTGTCTTCTTGACTGGGATTCCGGCACCAAATGATTATCAATGCAGGAAAAGCAATACCACGCATCAGGAGGAACCCCGTCCAGGCCCAGGCAGCTCGCATGATATGGCAAGTCACACGAATCACATAAAAGAAGTTCGTTTTCTCTGCCACCAAAATCACAAATAAGACATGGCGTTTGATCCTCTAACTCAAGGTCTTCAGGATCTTCAATAAATTGAGGGTCAAGATCAGCCATCTGAACCTTGTCGTTCACATGATAGGTGAACTGCACATCACCTAGTAAATATTAGTCTTTTTATTATGCAAGTTATACACAATGTATGAAACCTACCATCTACAATTTTAAGAACTTCGATGGTGTTAAAACTCGTTCTGCATGTTGGGCAGCCTTAATTTGATATTAGCATAAAGAAATACATCGCAGTCAAAAAGAAAAAAAGAACATACTATTTGCCTGTTCAATCCAAAGTTTGATACAACTTTGATGAAGACAATGCTTGCAAGGTATTAAACGGGCGATATCGTTGGTCCCATTGTACACTTCATCGCCGTCCACGTAGGTTGTTCCTGATTCAAGAGTATCTGCAGATGCGCTGGTAACATTTCTATCAGATGCCTGAAACCGAAGTGGTAAAGACTGCAAGCATATAATGCACGGATTTTCCTCCATTAAATCAAATCACTACTGGTTCAAGATATTGAAAAATATATTGCACAAGGTACGATTTGTTAATTCAATTGTTGCCAACTTCCGGTAATTACGGAAGAATACGACCTAGAAAGCTTTCGCAGAGTATATCAATATCTAGCAAACTCGTACTATATTATGACTAGTAATTAAGGTAAAAAAACAAAATTTATAGGCAGATAGTGAAGTAGCTAGTGAGGTAAACATCTGAAAAGTGGTCAAGTGGTGGAAAGAGCCAGCTCATGCCTTGGGTTCACGGAGAGCTTTTATATAGGAAATGCATGAAAACGCCACTACGATTGTGCCAAAGCTGCCACGCATTTGATGAGCTATTTGCAGGGGTTAAATTGAATAAACTGTCCCCCAATTTTTCACACCAAACCCATATTGCCGATCGATCTGTTGAAGCTCACACGGCCAAAACTATTTGACATATTCCATGCAGTCTATAAAACAAAACAGAAAACATGTATGGATTAAAATTCACGGGGTATCATGTATGCAAGTCGTATAATCACTATTAAACGAGCAACTTTGCACATATTTGTGCTATTATATAAACGGTTATTTAAAACAAAATTCTACACTGCTGCAATATCAATCAGTTGTGTGCCCGTAATGTCATAACAGTTTGGTAAATTAGAGTTTGGGCCAGTCAGGTTGCAGTTAGTCTTGTGTAATTATGATAATGATTCATGAATTTTTGATACGATGATTGTACATTCTCCGACTCCGATTTTATATAAACAATACAAAAAATGATTTTCGTAACGCCTCTAATTTAAACCTCAGCCAATTCTCTGAGACGACGGATGGTAGAACGGACAGTGGCAGCGTTGGTAGTCCTAACTTTGTTAGCGCCAAAAAAAACATATATATACTCCAGCTTTAAAAAAACATTTCTTACGAGAGAACATAAGCACCACCAGCAACGGTCTTGTGGCATGACCGGCACTTCCAGATACCGGTAGCAGATCTCTTGACGGAGCTCTTTCCGCAGAACGAGCACAAGTACTTAGCGTGCTGCTGGATTTCGAGCTTCTTCGACTGTCTTCTCAGAGAAGAACCCTATAGCAACAAAAAAACAAAACGATTAGGAAATTTGATTTGCAACTGATCGACCTGTTCTAAACTTACATATCGAACACCGTACTTTCCCGTGATTCCGACTTTTTTAGTGCGCTTGGTCCTGATGAAATTATTAGCCTCTGAACTTCTGAATTTTTGATAGATATATCTGATCAACGTACATTGTGAATTATCTGCAAACCAGTTAGTAACAGTCGATTAACAGCAAATTTGAACACCTTATACCGGTGTTTAGACATACCTTTTGTGGTGGTGTTGTGAACGAACCGTAACGGAATTGAGCCCGACAAGATCGCGAGTAAGGTAAGGTTGGGTTGGTCCACCACGCTGGGGTTGCCCACGCAGGCCAAATACTTTACGTGACTGTTATTTAAAGGGTTATGCCCTAGCTTTAGTTTGTGATTGGCGGTGCAATAGTTGCCAGCCACAGCTTACGCCACAGCAAATGGGTTAGGGCTGTGGTTGGGACATGGGATATCGATATATATTGACTGGCTCGTGACCGGAAGAAGTACAATTAACTATATAATGTTTCATGAAACGGAGGCTTCATTGGAGGTTGTAAATTGTGAATACTGAAATGTCGGAAATTTTCACGAGTAACAGAAACCCGCTGGATTTTGAGCTGGCTCAGACTAAGAAACACATATCACACCGCGTGCCCAGTCAGGATACTATTGAGCAGAAATCAAATCAAAAAGACATAAGGACCGTCAAATGTGAGAATGAGGATTCATTACTGCTGGTAACCCCATTGCGTTATGGGATCGTTCAGCCAAAGTTGTATAGAGGCCTGTATCCACGAAAGGTTAACTTGCCATTTCTGCGAAGATTGAAATTGAAAACCATTCTCTCCCTTACTCCGGAACCATTGGTCGAAGACATTCAAGAGTTTTGCAGACGAGAAGGAATAAATATGATTCATATCAAGATTTCAAAGGGCGGCAAAAAGGGCGTCTCGTTAACATACAAAGAAGTGAAGCAGGCTCTAGAGGTCGGTATTATATTTAGATGGGCCGAAGATGTAATTGGCTAATGGATTGGTAATTACAGATTTTGATAAGCGAAAGTAGGGCACCGTTATATTTCCATTGCATCAATGGGAGCCAAGCGACTAGCCTGGTAATAGCATGCCTAAGGAAATTATCCTTCTGGCGTACATCATCAATATTTTCAGAGTTCATGTATTATTCAGATGTGTCGGCGCTTGATCATAAATTTGTGCAGGATTTTCGAGGTGAAATTCAACTACCTGCTGATGCGGTTCCATGGATATTTAAAGGCTTATCCAGGCAAGGCATTGTTGCTAACCACCCGACAGTTAAATT
Organism: Lipomyces japonicus; assembly: GCF_038497905.1. Classification (NCBI taxonomy): domain Eukaryota; kingdom Fungi; phylum Ascomycota; class Lipomycetes; order Lipomycetales; family Lipomycetaceae; genus Lipomyces; species Lipomyces japonicus. Next base: position 30,544 of record NW_027117869.1, read on the forward strand.
TAAGGAGGCAGGTACTACCACAACTGCGACTACTACAGAATTAGAATATAAAGATGATGAAAACACATTCAAAGATCAAGATGCAACCGAAACCACTGCGTAGTGCTACTTTGTCGAACCGGTTTGTTTACGTATTACAGGTCTTCCGTTTAATAATTATTTTGCAGTTTTCGCATAAGGCATGCAAATGGTGTTGTTTGGAGTTTTGAATTTTTAGTTGAAAATAGTAAAAAGAAAATGTTACATCCATAGAGGAGAGCATGTATGAAACCAATTGTAGACAATCTTTTTACGTTTTGTACATCGCTTGCATGCGTGCTTACCAAAACAATAAGGGTATGGTGTGTTTGGTTTCGGGCTCGGGGTTCTTCAATTCAAGGTCGAAAATGTTTAAATTTTCATGAATTCGTGAACCTCCAATAATACTTCGAACAAACGACTGATATGACGCCCAGAATGTTAAATCGGCCTCTGCCGATATGCAGCAGAAGACTGTCAAGTGAGTAATTATCAAAAACTTGGGTTAATGATTTGTCGAAAGATTATTGTATCCGCTTCTCTCGAATCGCTCACGTCTTTGATAATTGCAAGTAACATGAACTAACAATTATTGCAGAGTTTGCTTCGTCTCATTTGTTGTTTGAAAATTTCATTAATTCACGGGCACTGGCTACCGCTGCTACGGAAGTTGAAGCACCGGTGAATTCATCGGAAGTGACTGAACCTGCACCAAAGTTTAACATCTTGTCTGGTGTTATAGTAGCACGGTCACCGATTATTACGCCGGAATTGACGCCATTCGAGAAAGTTTATTACAAGTATCAATTAGAATTACGAAAGAGATTACAATGGACATTTACTCATTGGTTTTATTTCCCGAGAGGATCGGTCCATGACCTACAATACAGAGAAGCACAGATTCCTGTCGATGCGAAACCAGATGAATTTGGAAATAAGCCAGACATATTATTAGGGCGTGATCGGAGGTCTAAGCAAGACGTTCAGCTTCCCAAGCGTGATGTTGAAAAGGAAACTGCGGAATCGGAGAGACTTTACAGAAAGATTGAGCCGCAGTCACGAATCACTGAAGCAGACAGAACTGGAAATGTGCATAGTTTGGACAGAAAATTGGACAGAACATTGTATCTTGTTGTCAAAATACAAGGAAACAATGCAGAGAGATGGGTTTTCCCAACCACGCCTGTTGGCAAATCAGAAAGTTTACATGACGCTGCAGAAAGATGGTTTTCTGAGTCTGGTGGTCAGAACTTGAACAGGTGGATCGTTTCAAACAGTCCAGCTGTCGTGCACAAGACAAAGTATACTTTGGTCAATGGCCAAAAGACCGAAGGCTCAAGAGTACGAAATTACGATTTTTTTTTTATTCAAGGTTGAACATTAATTTTAACATCTGTTTAGATATTTTATCTTAAAGCCAAGGTTTTCGCAGGACAGTTTGTCCCTGAGTCCGGCAATGGAATTTTGGACTATGCCTGGCTGACGAAAGAGGAGGTTCAAGAACTAGTACCACCATCGTATGTTTTCTTGTGGCTTTAAATGAAGTTTTATAACTAACTAATTGTCTAGTATTTGGAGTGATTTAGGGAAAGCACTAAGTTCACAATAGTTTGCTGTAATTCCTAGAAGCGTACATATGTTCTGATAATCTTTTTTTGTAGATATTATTTGTTTTAGCATATACACATTTATTGTAAAATAAATAAACTGAAGTACATTTGAAAAACAAGAGGACAGAGAGAAAGCTTACTGTATTTAATTTTATGTGAAGGGTTGTGCGTTCGCTGGCTTGCGTGGACAAACAAGGGCGCATACTCCCGAAATAGAAATATAGTTTATATCTTCTATCGATAAATTCACAGCTGCGGTTTATAATAGTCTACTACCGGAGACCTAAGATCTCCTGCACATTATGGACGACAATGACAATAACCCATACTCGGGCAGTTTGAATCAATCACCATTCGCGGATCCCATTGCAAGCAGAAACCCGTTTGCTCAGGACATCCGCAACGAGGCTGATTCGATCGACCCGTTTGCAGCTTCACCCTATGAACCAAAAACAAACTATAATCCCGAAGAAGATGCTATTTTTTCAAATCCATATTCATCAGGAAATGAACCTTCACATTCTTCGACCCACGTGTATCCTGCGGCAGCAGCTATTTTAGAGCCACATACTTCGCAGACACCATATCAAAGCTCAAATTTGCGACGATCTCTCAATTACGATAATATTGACACAAACGGCCTGAATAGTTATCAACCATATTTCGAAGATGATTTGCCGGAGGACTTATATGCTGATTCGGATGACGTATACTTTGTCTCGTCTGAACCAATTGAGGCAACATCTAAGCCATCACAGCGCAAGTCGAAAATTCCAAGAACCGGAGGTCCCGGTGGGTTTTACGATCGAGTTAAATCAGGCTTTGGATTTGGACCAAAGTATTCTGACATGGATGTACCATTAACGCAGACAAGCACAATTGCACGGCAAGCCCCAATTACAGATTCTGATGAACCACCGCGGGATTTCGATATTCGGGGTTTTTTTAATCGACTTCTACGTCGAAAGGTTCTTGATCCCTCGACACTTGGCCCCCGTGTTATTATCCTTAATGATCATGCTGCGAATAAAGCAAATCGTTATCTCGATAATCATATCAGCACCACGAAATATAATATTGCAACCTTTATTCCGAAATTTCTATTCGAGCAATTTTCAAAATACGCCAACTTGTTTTTTTTGTTTACGTGTATTATTCAGCAAGTGCCTAACGTGTCCCCGACAAACAGATGGACAACAATCATTACTCTCGGTGTGGTGTTGGCTGTATCGGCTGTGAAAGAATCCATTGAGGATATTAAACGAAGAAATGCCGATAAAGATCTGAATAACTCACCAATTAAAGTATTATACAATGGTACTTTTGAAACAAAAAAATGGGTGGACGTTATCGTTGGAGACGTTGTAAGAGTTGAATCTGAAGAAGCGATTCCAGCTGATATGGTCTTGCTGGCATCGTCTGAACCAGAAGGTTTATGTTACATCGAAACTGCCAATCTCGATGGTGAGACAAATTTGAAAATAAAGCAAGCACTTCCTGAAACTGCCATGCTTGTCAGTCCAGAAGATTTAAGTTCCGTGAGAGGCAAAGTAAAATCAGAACAGCCAAACAGCAGTTTATACACATACGAAGCTACAATTACGCTTGATACTCGAGATGCAGAGAAGGAGTTATCACTTAATCCGGACCAGCTTCTTTTACGAGGTGCAACGTTAAGAAATACGCCTTGGGTACATGGTGTTGTTGTATTCACCGGTCATGAGACCAAACTAATGAGAAATGCTACTGCAGCTCCAATCAAGCGAACTGCGGTCGAGCATATGGTTAACCTTCAAATTATTTTTCTCTTTTCAATTTTGATCACGTTGTCGATTGTTTCTTCCGCAGGTGATGTCATCAAACAAGCCAGGTCAAGAACTACTACATTACAGTATCTTTATCAGGAAGGCACCAACCTGGTGGGACTTTTTTTTTCTGATATTCTTACATATTGGGTTTTATACTCGAATTTGGTTCCGATTTCACTTTTTGTAACTGTCGAATTTGTTAAGTTCTACCAAGCTTTTTTGATTAGTTCAGATTTAGATATGTATTACAAACAAACTGATACCCCTACTGTTGTGAGAACTTCAAGTTTGGTAGAGGAATTGGGCCAAATTGAGTATATTTTCTCTGATAAAACTGGCACGTTAACCAGAAATATTATGGAGTTTAAGCAATGCTCCATCGCCGGGGTTTGCTACGGTGAAGATATTCCAGAGGATAATCGAGCAGTAGAAATTGACGGCCAATGGACTGGAGTATTTGATTTTGAAGCTTTGAATCAGAATTTGGTTTCTCATTCTACAAAGGAAGTCATCCATGAGTTTCTTACATTATTATCTACATGTCATACCGTTATTCCTGAAAGAAAAGATGACACAATCAAATATCAAGCTGCTTCGCCTGATGAGGGAGCGCTTGTTAATGGAGCTGCAAAACTTGGTTATACGTTTACAACTCGTCGACCAAAATCGATCACGATCAATCAATTGGGCACCAATGCAGAATATGAGCTTTTGAATATTTGCGAATTTAACTCGACCCGAAAGAGAATGTCCGCCATTTTTCGATGCCCTGATGGTAGCATAAGACTTTACTGTAAAGGTGCAGATACCGTCATTCTTGAGAGACTTTCACCAGGAAATCCATATGTTGAAGCCACTATGCAACACTTGGAGGAATATGCTAGCGAAGGTTTACGAACTCTTTGTTTAGCCATGAGAGTTATTTCTGATTCCGAGTATACGGAATGGAGTGCAATTTACGATCATGCTTCAACTACACTTAAAAATAGGACCGAGGAGCTTGACAAAGCCGCCGAATTGATTGAGAAAGACTTGTTCTTACTTGGTGCGACCGCAATTGAAGACAAGTTACAAGATGGCGTGCCTGACACGATACATACTCTTCAAAACGCCGGCATAAAGATATGGTATAAAAGTCAGAGAAAAATTTTTGCAGAGTATAAGGTAGCTAATCTTTAATTAGGGTACTTACTGGAGATCGCCAGGAAACGGCAATTAATATTGGAATGTCATGTAAACTTTTGAGTGAAGACATGAGTTTATTAGTTGTGAATGAAGAGTCAAAGGAAGATACTCGATTGAATATTCAAAATAAACTATCGGCAATTAGAGGTCAGAATGCGGAAACCATTGTCTTAGATGTGAGTTTATTTTATCTTATTTTTTTTATTTTTTAGTACAGTGTATTAATTATCATAGACTCTTGCGTTGATCATTGACGGAAAGTCGCTTAGTTATGCTTTAGAGAAAGATCTCGAGAAGGATTTCTTGGATTTGGCGGTCATGTGCAAGGCAGTGATTTGTTGTCGCGTCTCGCCACTGCAGAAGGCACTTGTTGTGAAATTAGTCAAGCGTCATTTAAAAGCAATCCTGCTCGCCATTGGTGACGGTGCGAATGATGTGAGCATGATTCAAGCTGCGCACGTTGGGGTTGGCATCAGTGGAATGGAAGGCATGCAAGCCGCGCGCAGTGCTGATGTTGCGATCGGCCAATTTAAATACTTGCGGAAATTATTATTGGTTCATGGAACTTGGAGTTACCAGCGACTTAGTAAAGTCGTTTTGTACTCGTTTTACAAAAACATTACATTATACATGACCCAATTTTGGTATGTTTTCCAGAACGCATATTCCGGTCAGGTTATATACGAATCATGGAGTATTACGTTTTATAATGTCTTTTTCACCGTCGCTCCGCCGTTCGTGTTGGGCGTGTTTGATCAGTTTGTCAATGCTAGATTGCTAGACCGGTACCCTCAGCTTTATCAGCTAGGACAGAGAGGTGCATTTGTAAGTTTTTTTTGTTTGGCTTTGTAAATTATTGATAGCTAATGTTTTTTTCTTTTTTTTTTCCCTCTAGTTTAATGTTAGAAGTTTCTGGGCTTGGATTATTAATGGATTTTATCATTCCATTATACTTTACTACGGTGCTCAATTCACGTACCTTGGAAGTCTTAAGTTGAAGAGCGGTGTTACAACTGATCATTGGGTTTGGGGCACTGCGCTCTACACGGCATGCATCATTACTGTCTTGGGCAAGGCAGCATTGGTGACGAATATTTGGACAAAGTATACTGTTATAGCGATTCCGGGTTCGCTATTGTTTTGGATTATTTTTTTCCCCATTTATGGAACCGTGGCGCCATTGCTCAATTTTTCAACCGAATATGAAGGCGTTCTTGCCCACCTTTACCCATCACTTTCATTCTGGGCAATGATCATTGTACTTCCGGCATTGTGTTTGCTTCGGGATTTTACTTGGAAATATGCCAAGCGCATGTATTTCCCCAAGTCGTACCATCACGTGCAAGAAATTCAGAAATATAATATTGCTGATTACCGGCCCCGGATGGAACAATTCCAGAAGGCCATTCGCAAGGTCAGACAAGTTCAACGAATGCGGAAACAAAGAGGGTTTGCCTTTTCACAGGCAGATGAGGGTCAGAGTAGGATTATTAGAGCTTATGATACTACTCAAGAACGTGGAAGATTTGGAGAGATGAAGACGTTACAAAAGAAATGAATTGCTTGTTCTGTGATTTAAATTTTTTTTTAATTCTTTTCTTTTTTTGTGGCCCGTTATTTTGGGACCATCGTGTACAGATTTATTAATTGTTACTTGTAAAATATTTTAAAATGAAATTGGGGTTAAAGATTTTACAATGTATAACTATAATATGTGTGCGTTTACGCGTTTTCAATATTTACTTGGTTAAGTTCATATTCATTATAATGCTGTCATTTGAAAAAAAAAAAAAAATTTAAGAAGAAACGAAAACAAGTAAAGCAGCAATAGATGATCACAGTACTGAATCAAAGAAAACAGGGGTTTAAAGATAAAAATGAAAATGCAATTTAATGTTGCATGAAGTTACTCACAAGAATATGAATACAAATTGCAACGGCCTGTTGCAACGGCAACATATGTTTTGCTAGTACAACATGAACGTGAATGGGTTGTTATATTCCATATTTTTTTTTTTTACAAACAGTGGAATTGTTGCTAGAGTAAGTTAAATAATAGAGTTCTTTTTTTTTTTAATTGACAACTTGCATCAAATGTGGTTAAAATTTAAAAGAAAGCACAAGGTTTTTTAATATTTTTTTTGGTTTGCAAGGTCTGATTAAATACTAAGCTTTTTTTTTTGTTTTATAGAACTATAAGTATTCAGTATTGGAACAACATGATTTTGATAATGAGCCTGCAGAATTCGTACATGACTGTCAGATTAGCAGGGCATATCTCAACGTGCCATTAGCAATTTCGAACAAAGAATTCGGTGAAGCAGCAGAAGTTTGGGGAGATTTTAGTTCAATCATGCCATTGATAAGCGAGAGGATATTCAGGAAGCGGCGAATGTTGAATGCGGCCGTTCATGATGACGATGACGATGACGATGACGATGATGATGATGATGATGATGATGATGATGATGATGATGATCAAACTCCATTCGAACAAGATGATAATAATGATATCGATTGTCACGATCATGCCGAATGGAGCGCCGTTGATCGAGAAATCCCACGGGTGCGGTTACGATATGAAGACAAAGACGAAAACGAAGAACTTTATGTGGGCGGATTTATTTTAGACGTGGTCTTACACATGTCCAAATACGAAAAGTTACGATTACTATCCAATCATGCGGCCAATTCTAGGCGCATGTCATCGTCAATTATTAGCCTTGTTCATATGTCATCAGATATTAATGCTCCATTCGTCAACCAGGCAACCAGGCCTGAACCTAATCAAATTAGTCAACGAATAATGATTAATTCTATTCATGGGCCTGGGAACTCGTGTTATTATTGCTATGACCAGTTTGACCTATTGCTGGACTACGAGGAAGCCACAGCTGCCAGGAATAGATATTTAGAATCAATTTATAGTAATAAGAACAATAACGAAGAATGCTGGCAATTAGTTGAAGCGCAACATGTTTTTGACCAAGTGCTTAAATTGCGGAAGGCCAAAAGGGAAGAAACCAAATTACAAGCGTTTTTACACGAATACGCTGGCAGAAGAGCGGTCACTCCTGATCAGTACTTGTCATCACCATTAACAAGGACGTGGAGTAATGACAGGGTGCAGCGACATTGGAGGAATTATATGGTTCGGGTGGAGCACAGAGTGAAATCAATCTTGATTGGCCAGAAATGTAAGGATAGTCATTTAAAGATTCGGGTTGTGCAGAGGTTAAAACAGCTTGCTGCTTTATTAACGGGTCGTGTTTGATTTACTTTTGCTTATTAGCTTATTAAGGAGTTTATTATTACTAAGAAATTATTACAATCATAACCCAACCAACCATTCCAAACCCCAACGAACAACATTAAAAACATTATGATATGAAAGCTTTGAATCTAATCAAGCTTTTCAGACTCTACCGACGATGAGTCAGCAGCAGTTGCAAGTTCATCAGGCGCGGCGTCAATCCAGTCCGAGTCAGGAGAAGATGCAGTCTCGATGGTGATCTTCCTCTTCACCGGCTGGATCGGAATAATTTTGGGCACGGTCACTTCCAAGATGCCGTTAACCAACTTGGCAGTGATCTTGTCCTGATCGATCTCGTTGTTGCTACCTGCAGGTATTCGTATTCGTCTTGAGAACTTGCCGGATGGAATCTCGGCAACCTTGGAAAACAAGCCAGACGCGGCCGCGACCCGAGATCGGCTGCTGTTGGTCGTGATGGCTTCACCAGATATTGCAATATCGCTTGATTTGGGATCAAACTCGACTTCGATCGATGACGCTGACGCGCCAGGCACGGCGACATGAATCAAGACCGCGTCATCAGTGTCGTAAACGTTGGCCAACGGTGTAAATGCATCGGAAGCGAATTGCGTGGGCGCACCGGCGGTATTGTTCAAGCTTTGTTTGGATGCCCTGTCAAGGGATCCATGAGCTCTGTTAAACGCGGGACAAGACTGAACTCCATCAGCACCAAAAAAGTTGACACCGTAAGCCTGACCTAACTCTTGGTTGATGGACTCAAGAATGTTCAAGAACGGGAGATTGGCAAAAGGAGTAGTCATTATTATAAGCTATAAGATAGTACTGTTTCAATATGTGAATGGGTTATGAGATTCAGAAACGGGGGATATTCGAGCTGCTTATATGCTTGCGGAAGCTGACATTCCAGAAAATGCCAGCAGGTTCTATCTGGGGTAAAGATTGCACGTGTCATCGCTATCAGGCGGAGCCGCAAAGCGTGGGGCGCAGACTGTTTTAATTGCAACATGCAATTTGACAGTTATGCCGCAGAAGCACGAGCAACAAAAATTAAGACAATTAACACATGAAGCCGCCTTCATGACGGATGCCTACTTGCGATAGCCAATCAAGCAATGCCCTTCAACTTCTTGCAGAGCTCCATTCCAAAAGCCTTCCGAAAGGTCAGCACATTCTTAATTTTTGACCACCAGAACAGGCATTTTTAAACAAACTTTGCACTTCATTAAAATGTTTCTATAATGTCGCATCATTCTGAAACAGAAGCTGAACCAGCTGTCACAAGGATTCCTATTCCTGACTTGTCAATTCCTTTATCAAAACTGGAGACGGGAAAATCTACACTCAAATGTCCAGTGTGCGGGGAATGGGGAAAGCTTCAAACATCCTGTTCTGCTGTCGGTCACTATTCTACCAGGATGATGAAGTTGTTAGCCATGAAGATGATACAACCATGATGGCAAAAAAGCAACGTTTGCTATGTCTGGTATATATTACTGATCCTTCCCATGCCATTGCGAAATATCGGGGTCGGGTTCGCATTTTTCCCGTCAGTCTGTAATCAAAGCCATCCCAGTTAAGCCCGACTCCAAAGCTTTTGAGACAGTTATTGGCTACTACAATAAACTTTTCTTTGAATGTCTGCAAAATCGATGACCGTTTAATCCTGATCATTTAACCAAAGCAGGTGAACGTATGACACAATTGCAAAGGTTAAAATCTGTTGGCCATGTTTTCAACTTGATGATGAGAGGATGGATGATGGTCAGACTTGCAAGCCATATATTATGTTGCCTATGAGTTAGTCAAACGAAGACGTACAGTGACTGATTTTCCGCGATTTGTCAGTGAATTTTCTAATATGGGTATGCTTGTAAGCACTGAACTTGAGCAGTTTAAAAAGGTTGGTACTGCGGAGTGGTTTCATTAAAACTACGGCTGGTACCGACATAGGTGATGTTTTTAAGGTCAAGTCGATCCTGCGAACTAAGAAGACTAAAAAGTTTCCAACGAAGCTTTCTGTTTTGGCTCAACGTTTTCAAATCCGTGATATATTGGTGCTGTTTCTATCTTTTCATATGAGGAAATATTGTATACTCTTAATATCCAACATGGCTGCACAAGATAGTGTGAAAATGGAGTGCATGAGAACGCGAAACGACACTGGCTAAATCGATTTCCGTTTGATCCTTAACGCTTTATTTAAACGAGATTAATATAATATTTTACTCTATATGTTACTAAGTATAAAAATTATTTGTAGATATTGAGCATAAGAAAATTGCTATTGTTTATTTCTCTGTGGTTGTTTAGTCGCTATTTCGGTGAAGGCCCAATTTATCAGTGCATATATTTTAGTACCGCGGTACCCATTTTTAAACTGTATTTAGTATATTTAAGCTTTTGTAAAACTCAAAATGTCCATTGAGGAACTTTAAATATTTTGTCCTTGGGTCGCCGTTGTCGCTGTTGGCCGTAACTAAGCAACTGTGTATGTTTATGTAATTAGTTGATTTTAAGCAGGAGCCTTTAAACAGTACTCGGTAGTAGCAGTGGTTCATCTCTGGGTGATAAAATGTCACGACACAGGGTCGTTGTCACCGGAATAGGACTTATTACTCCGCTAGGTGTCGGTATGTGCTTAGAAAAATTCAAAATATAGAATATATATATTTAAAAAAAAAAAATTATAATAATATGTGAAATTCTATCATGGAATAGGCGTAAAGCGCACATGGTCACGACTAATCAATGGCGAAAGCGGGATCGTGTCAACGCTTGATCGAGGCATCAATGCTGACAAGTACGATTCAATTCCATGCACGGTGGCAGGATTTGTTCCTGAAGGTCCAAACGGGTATGCATCTGGGGAATGGAATTCAACAGAATGGGTGTCAGCTGGAGTATGTTTGCCCCGAATTTCCCAAAAAACAAAAAAAAAAACCCATTGACTGATTTCATGCAGGATGGACGCCGAATGGGCAGATATGCACAATATGCGCTGTCAGTTGCAGATCAAGCACTTAAAGATGCAAAGTACAAACCAGAAACCGAGTTTCAAAAGCAACGAACAGGAATTTGTATGGGAACCGGAATTGGTAACATTAACGACACGTATGAAAGCTCCCTGTCGTTTGAAAATCATGTCAGTAACCAATAAAAAATTCACTTTTTCTTTTTTTGCTAAATGATGAACCGTTTTTACTTTAGGGATACAAAAAAGTATCACCATTGATGGTGCCGAAAATGCTTCTCAACATGGCCGTGTTTTATATTTCAGTCAAGTATGGATTTAAAGGCCCGAATCATTCAGTGACCACGGCATGCACTACAGGCTTGCATTCGATTGGCGATGCTACTCGGTTCATCCAGTTTGGTGATGCCGACGTGATGGTTGCCGGCGGTGCCGAATCATGCATCTCTCCATTTTCGCTGGCCGGGTTTGCCAGGGCCAAAAGTTTGGCGACAAATTTTAATCACGAACCTGAAAAGGCATCACGTCCGTTTGACAAGCTTCGAAACGGGTTTGTAATGGGTGAAGGTGCTGGCGCGGTCGTGCTGGAAGAATTGCAACATGCGCTTGATCGCGGAGCTCATATCTACGGCGAAGTTGTCGGCTACGGACTTTCCGGAGACGCACATCACATCACTGCGCCTGTTCCAAGTGGTGACGGCGTGTTGCTATCCATGGCCAGCGCAATCAAGCAGGCAGGCATTCGGCCACTCGACGTGGACTACATTAATGCGCATGCCACGTCAACGCAACAAGGCGATGCGGCAGAAAACAGTGCCATTAAACGGTTTTTTTTACAAGGCGTGGACGAATCCGTAATCACGTCAGCTTATCAAGGTTTGAAGCGCACGCTCGCGTCTGATATCGTCGTGTCAAGCACGAAGGGCGCAACCGGCCACCTTCTCGGCGCGGCAGGCGCGATCGAGGCCATTTTTGCCATATTGGCAATGAAACATTCAATCGTGCCGCCGACGATTAACTTGCATGAATTAGCTGATGAAGAGTTCACATGTGATTACGTACCGAACGTGGCCAAGCGGAAACAGGTTGCGTATGCGTTATCGAATAGTTCCGGATTTGGTGGTACCAATGCTACGATTTGTTTTAGTCGTGATGTTAAATTATAAAAAAATAAATAAAATTAAATGAGATCAAAGAAGATTAAAACAAATTAATAAAGTTTTAAGTCTGTTATAATTGACGCTGATATTATATTATGTACGCTGCGTTGAAAACAGTTGAGAGAATTAAAAATCGCGAACCCGATGACATGAAAAAAACCCAAAATTTTCTACCAGCTCTTCATGCATATTCCACGATAACCCACAAGCCTAGGGAATAAGACCATATTAACGAAAATCATGGTAAGTTTTAGTCAATAAAATATATAATATTAACTAATATGGTCAAAAAAGGCACCAAGACGTCCGACACCATCAGCACAAGTGGAAGTCCGGCAAGCCCTGCGAGCGCAATCGAATGCGTTAAAGCTGGCAGCAGCAAAAGCCACGATCGCAAAAGCTCAGGCACAAAACATTGCTGCCGGTGGCAATCGATCGGTTATTCATGCGTTAGCAGTTAAGCGATCGGGAAAAGTAACCAAGAAATCAAAACTTGAACAGAAACGGATCAAGATCAAGGACAGCATTGCTCGCACGTCTAAAAGCACGGCCACGAGTGGTGGCAGGCCCGTGCTGGAAAGTAAACAACCAAAACATTTGACTGCCGCTAACGCTTCACGAGCAGCGATCGAGACTGGTGGGAAGGACGTGTTAAGTTCAGACATCGCACAACATGCGTTATCAAAATCAGCCAGGCGACGGGTTACCAGGAAGCAACGAGAAATGGTTGCCGGTGTGGGCTTGAACGATTTAATGGATGCATTACCTGTGGATGATGAGAACGAATGGGAAGATGAAGATGAAATGGTGGATGTCGATGGCAGTGGCAACAAGACAACGTCGTCTGGAGATCCTGCATGGAATGTCGCTAGAAACAAGCCAGTTTCAAGCAAGGCTAACGAAAAGATCGTGCGACAAGAAATTGATCGGTTCGGTAAGGTTATTACGGATAAAACATTCAGGAAAAGCCCATTTGCAGCACTTCGAGGGTTGATTCAAAATAGAATATGAAGGGCAAAAAAAAAATATATATACATGCAAAAAAAAAGTAAAATAAACCAGAAAACACCTGTTGCTTTGCCCTGACTTAAACCGAATTCCGTCTTGTTACCACCCTTTTCTTCAATTCAACTTCAGACCTACCGGCAATCTTTGGCATGTTACCTGAATTTTGTAATTTTTCTATAAATTCTTTACCAAATTCATATCCAAGCTTGTAAATTTCTTCAAACTTGTTAAAGTCAAGCGTGGCATAATGATCGATCGGCGGACGAATGTAGATACATCCTTCCATTGATTTAGCTTTTTCAAGTGCTCCAACTGATGACACGTAAGCTAGCCGTGCTTGAATTTCTGCCATGCTTGGAATATTTGGTTGCCTGGAAAAAATATTCCATCGATTAAAAATTACCCAGAATCCTAAATCACTTCGTTAATAAATATATATATATATATATTGGCACCTAGAACGCTCTTCATTACCCGACAAGGAATCACCCCAGGTGACCGGTGTGGTATCATCAATACTTCCAACATCGACAGCAAATACGACGCTTGCACCTAATGACTTCATATGCGTAACTGTAAGGTTATCTATATATCCGCCATCAAGCAACATGCTACCTTCATCTGTCAATGGCGGCAACAATCCCGCCAGACTCATGGACGCACGTATATATCGCCATGCGTACCCTGAGTTATGTACCTCCATTCTGGAATGCGTGATGTTGGTCGTGTTGGTATAATACTGCAACCAAAAATCTTCAATTCGCGAATCTCCAAATGCCTTCCAAATGCCTCGGTTGAATTCATGACCGGTTGTGTATGATGTTGCTGGGTATGTAAGATCAAACATCATACGCCATAAGCTTCCAATACGGCCCGAAAATTTCTTTAATCGACCATAGATCGGAACAATATCTGCATCTCTCGCATACAAGCCACCTACAAATGCCCCGATAGACGTTCCACCCACAATATCGATCGGAATTCCGGCTTCTTCAATTGCATGGATCACGCCAAGATGCGACAATCCTCGAGCACCACCACCTCCTAATACAAGCCCGACAGATTTGCCGGACAACAACCTCGCCAGTCTGGCAAAATCATTCTTGTTAACTTGAGAAGTTCTGTATACCGGCCGAGTTGGCGCGTAACGAGGTACATAGTACATGTATTTTTGAAGTTCTAACTGTAACGTATTTTGAACCTTTTGAACTTTACTCTTCAAGCTAGAAATTCTGGTTTCAAAAAAAGCTGTTGCCGATCTCGGAACTAAACCTCGAACTTGCATTTGAACATGATGATGTGAATGAATCCAAAGTCTATTCTTCAGCCAAGCATTGGTTTGTCCCGGTGGTACATAACGGTCAGGATGCAGCAACACCAATTCCTTTCGAGCAGTGGTCTTTGTACCTACTAACAATCTTTCATACTCTCCAATGGCAGGGTCAGAGTCTGTACTCGCTAGAAGCAAAATGCAGTCAGCTTGACTAATGCATGTCTGAGTCCACGGAGAATTAACACTTGTATCTGCCACGTACAAGACCATCTGATAACGCTCTTCCAAATCAGTCAGGTATCCGCTGAGTTTTAATTTGCCAAACTTATTAAACGAATGCCTGCCAAGATGTTTTAATATTGTGGCTTGGTCAAGTACAAAGTTGTTATGTCCAATCTGTGTGAAGGCCTTGGCTAACTTCTCGCCAAATTTCTTAACAGGCAGGCCGGATGTAACCGGAAGAATGGCAACGGTTCTAAAATTTCCAGAAGAAGGCGCATTCGTGGGGACATCATAGGGATGAGGTGTTTCACTGTTAATTAAGGAATCGACTCTTGAAGCAATTATCTTTGATACCTGAATTGTGATTGCCGGATATTGCATTGCGAGACTCTCGAATAACATTCTGGGGAACTTGATAAGTTCAGTTTCTCGAACCGTGTGAAGCGTGAACGGTCGATTGCGTGCAGTCAAGACTTCAAGCTCACCCACGCTATCTCCTTGGCCATACTCTCCAGCTAAGGTCACCGTACCTTTAGAATCTTTAAGAGCACGCATTCTTCCATTCATGACAATGTAGATCGAGTCTGCCACGTCACCTTGTCTATATAGTACCTCGCCTGCTTCAACATGAACCCATTCAAGCGCAAAGTCTAGATAAAGAATAAGATGTGACAAAATTCCTATCAGCCTTTTGGCAAGAGTAAGAAGTATCGCAGGTTGCTGATCGATAATTCTGTCGATAGATTCTTGAGGCAAAAACGCAACGTGAGCGTTCGTGGTTGCACGAATATCTACAAAAGATCGATAGCCTGATATTGAGCCCAAATATCCACCAATGCCACCGGGCTTGATTGTGTATATGGAAGAATACTCGCCGGGCTTGTCATGCGTGCTAACATCAAGAAATCCATCAATCACGTAGTACAAGCCCTTATTCTTATCGCCTTGCTCAACTAATTTAGCTCCTGGCTTGTAATGCAAAATTTGAATGTCATTTGCCGCGTCCAAAATTTGCGGTTGCGGTGATATAGAACTGCTTGACTGCTGTGGGGCCGTGCTGGATGTGGCTGAGTCGTCGTCGAAAAAGATGTTGGTAGAATCAAATGGAAACGGGCTTAATCTGTCAACACCAACTTGAGAAGTATGAGCACTTAATAATGAACTCGACCTTCTATTTTCAAATGAATTCAGTCTTGGACTTGTCTCAGCAGACGTAAAAAGTGAAGGTTTGCCATGGAAAGTCGCTTGAGCAACCCCCATAGCTTTGAATATGCATTCCATTACTGCTTTTTTCAGTAATACTGTTTCTTCTTCATTTAGATGGTTTGAATAACCAATATTACTTTCAAATTCATCAGAATCTGATTCGACTGCTTCATCATTGTAGTTATCAACGTTGATATTGTTGTTGTCTTCACCCTGTTGATGAAGGTCTAGTCCTCCGTATGATTTGAGTGATGAAATCGATGGTCTGGAGTGTTTATGTGAAAGAGTAGGTGATATAATTGATAATGACAAACTCGATGCCAAGTCTCCTGGTAACGATTTTGATGGATTATTGTCTAAATTTAATTGATTGACAATATCAGGTGTTGGAATAATGACTCCATCATTATATAATTTACTGTCACCCTGCGACTTAACTTTCCTCAAAATGTCCTCACTGACATAGTTTGGCAATTCATATATCGACAGCTTATTAAACGCAACCTCGGTTTTGAGAATCTCTGAAGTCAAGCCGAGATAGTTATGCCCGGTTTGGAAAGTGACACGTTGAAACCTTGCGAGAATGACTTGCATAATATGAGCAGCAGATTTAGGATATTTTCTTGTCAATCTATGGAACGCTTCAGCAGGAATGACTGCGATTGTGGAATCAACTTTTGCCCTGGCAATAATTCCCGGATGAACAGAAGAGGACGATGTTGATGATGATCTTAAAGGTTCTTGTGCATTAGAAGGTTCTGAAAGTGGAGGAATAGATGGAACCGGGGGCAACCCTGGGCTATTGGTATTATAATCGGCCTGATTGTGTAACGTGTCCTCCCCCGATAACGTGTCGGGGAAAGGCGGCCGAGGAGAGGCCTGGCGAAAAGGAAGCTGAATATCTTCAGTAAACAAAGAAATAATCGTAAATAGAGAAGACATTGGAGCTCCATTTTTCACTTCTGTAAGCAATCTGTAACTGCCATCTTCGTCGTTTTCCGATCGAGATCTGTCCTTGGAAAAAATTTGAATATCTCCATCGACCACCTAGCAATGGTAAGCCAAAAGTTGGACTCATAAAATAAAATAAAATAAAATAAAATAATAAACGTACGATGCAAAAACCCTTTTCATCTTCAAGAGATATAGTGTCTCCAGCAATAAGTTTCCTGGTTTGAACTTGCCTGGTGAGCTCATGAAACACCGGTTTCTCCAAGTAACCAAAAATTTTGATTCCAGAAAAAAATTCATCAAGATAGCTTGAAAATCCAGGTTTTGTAAATTGTGGTTGCACAAATGCTTCAGGATAATACATCATATCCAACTTGGGTTCATTTCTGCGAGTTTCGATCGGCAGGCGAGAATAAACGTTAAGATAACGATATCTCACAACTGCCCATACAAGAGCAATAAAAACAATCATGATGATAAGCAAACATGAAAATGAAAGAGTAATACTAAATGAAGCACTAAGCAAAGGCCCAAGCAAGATCAGAACCTTAGAAGGAACAAACCATGTTGCTTTGATCAGACCTAGCAAGGTGTATTTGATGATCCTGGGAAGCAAGAAAATAATGGCGGACAGAATCGAGCTATTAAACTCTGGATTGTCAGTCATTTCGTCGGAGACGAACAAACAATCGTTATGTAGGAAATCAATGCACCAGGCTCAAGCTTGATAGCTTTTATTCCATTATTTCAGGGGCAACGTGGACCTGGGAAGATACGTCACTGGGCAATACCATCCCATTAGTCATGAATTACGTTAGCCTTTTTATATACAAACAAGGCAGGGTAACTGACGCGACAAAATAAATTCATATCAAGATATATTGCACAAGACTGAACTCGTTGTTTTTACTATATACATAATTTGCCTATATTCATACAAAAATGGCTACGAACATTACCTGGCACGCTGGATTGACTCACGACGAGCGGTCAAAGATTAGCGGACAAAAGGGACTGACAATTTGGCTTACCGGATTGTCGGCATCTGGCAAAAGGTAATTAATTGAGTTGGGTCATGTCTGGTAACAAGTCAGAAGCTAACTTGGATCTTTCCCCCTTTTTTTTAGTACCATTGCTACAGCGTTAGAGCAGCATTTACTTCATTATGGCATCAATGCATACCGGCTTGATGGAGACAATGTCCGGTTTGGCTTGAACAAGGACCTTGGATTCTCCGAGGCCGACCGAAACGAGAACATTCGCCGGATTGCCGAGGTGGCCAAGTTGTTTGCCGACTCGACCACGGTGGCAATTACATCATTCATCTCGCCGTACAGGGCCGACAGAGACACCGCACGCAAGTTGCACGACGACGCCAAGCTGCCGTTTTTGGAAGTGTATGTGGATGTGCCGGTCGAGGTGGCCGAGCAGCGGGACCCCAAGGGCTTATACAAGAAGGCACGAGCCGGACTGATTCCCGAGTTTACAGGAATTTCTGCCCCTTACGAGGAGCCGCTCAAGCCTGAGGTCCACGTGCACTCGGACAAGGCCAGCGTGGAAGAGTCGGTCAAGCAGATTGCGGACTATCTTGTTGCTCAAGGCCTGATCAAGAAGCTCGAATAGACGTGTATGTGATGTATAAGTTGTATTGAATACTATATACATGATCACGTATACACTGCATGTAAACAACAATTATTATAAATACACAATACATTGTAACGATTATCAAAACGCATTTCTAAAACACATTTTAGGCAAACAAAGTCAGGGGCAAACGCTGGGCTAAACTCAAATCAAAGTAGCGTAAGCCGCATCCGATGGCGCAATTCACGCGAAGATTTCACAAGACAGCGCTATACCAAAACAAGCAGGTCACCTGCCCGAAACGGTTAGCGGCGAATGGTGACAGTGCCAGTTCCTGACTCAGCAGCGACAAAAAATTGTCGAGGTCAACCAAGAAAAGTTGCCGACGTCGGGGTCAACAGCGATGATTACAAAGTACGGTTGATATGGCTGCTAATAGTTAGTGACAGTGCTAGTGCTTAATTGTGCCTGCGCTCGTGCTACCCGCTCACTATTTTTCTCTGCTTGGCTGACGACTCAATTCGCTCTCTTTTCTCCTTTTTTTTCCTGCCTTTCCTTTGCTTGTCTGTGGTATCCATCATTCGTAACCAGTCATGGCCCCTGTCGCAGTATCCAACGGCCTTGCAGGTCTGCAATTAAAGCAGCAGCAGCAGCAACAACAACAACTTCAGGACTCCAAAATCTCCCTTACCCCTTCCCACCTCAAGTTCATCAACGCTCAGCTGCAGAACCTCGAGCCCGCTCAGATCTTGCAATGGGCCATCCTCACCTTCCCGGGCCTGTACCAGTCCACCGCGTTCGGCCTCACCGGCTTGGCCACTCTAGACATGGTTTCCAAGCTGCAACCCCAGTACGCCACTGCGCACCCGCTCGAACTTATCTTTGTCGACACGCTTCACCACTTCCCAGAGACCCTGGCATTAGTCGACAAGCTCAAGGCAAAGTACCCTTCGGCAAAACTTCACATCTATAAGCCTGAGAATTGCGAATCTGTTGACGATTTTAATCGGCATTACGGTGAATCCTTGTGGGATAGTGACGAGGCCTCCTACGATTTTTTGGTCAAGGTCGAGCCCATCCAACGTGCGTACGAGCAACTCGGTGTCACGGCCACCTTGACCGGCCGCCGCAAGTCTCAAGGTGGCAAGCGCGGGGACTTGGATATTGTGGAAATTGAAGAGTTCACTGGTCTCATCAAGATAAATCCCCTGGCCAATTGGTCATTTAAGGAGGTTCATGACTACATCAAGAAAAACAATGTGCCTTACAATGAGCTTCTCGATAAGGGTTACCGGTCCGTTGGTGACTGGCACTCAACTTCACCTGTCGCTGAAGGCGAAGACGAGCGCGCCGGTCGATGGAAGGGTAAGGCAAAAACTGAGTGTGGCATTCACGAGACTTCAAAGTTTGCTCAGTTTTTGGCCTCCAAGAAGCCCCAGGAGTCTCCTGCTGCAAATTAAAATTTATGCATTCTGATTTCCATATATATTTCCATATATTTTTTTTTATGATTTTGGTGCTTACGCGATCTGGGTTTGGTTATGGTGTTTGTTTTTTTTGTTGTTGTGTAGTTCATGAAAAGCTTTAATACTTATGATAGATGTAGTGTACATTTAAAAAAATAAAGATAAAATAAAATAAAACTGACCAGCTTAATGTGAGATAGAAGCATAATTTATATGTAAATATCAAGACATGACCCGCAAACTCCTTTCCATAAAGCAGTGAACACAACCTGTACAAACGTCTGTACGCGTCCCATGTGTATTAATTCTCTGCAGCTTTATATATAGTGATGAATTAAATATCAAATGACAACTTTTCGTTTCATCTTTTTTAATTTTTTTTTTTTTACTGGTCAAATCCGTTGACACGTATCCAAGTCAAGTAATCAGCGCGCTGCGCGTCATCTAGCTCACGAACCGCTTTCTGATGCTTGCCAGTTCCAAAATGTCGTTTGCGATCATAAGCAGTCTTGATCGATGATGGCGTGCACATCGGCAATGGGCACCTGTCCCCCGGTTGTTGAGATATCGGTCCGGTTACGAACGCGTTGGCTGATTCACCGAAATGAATCTGAGGCGTGGTGGCTACCGGCACGACAGGTGATTGCGTGTAAGTGTTAAACTGGTTCGGGCTCGGTGACAGCGGTTGCTGAGGCGGAGGCGTGTTGCTAACTAACGGAGGCCCGGCAACGTACGACGGCGTGAACTGGCTTGCGCCTGCCACGCCGCCGTATAGCGATGACGACGACGATGACAACGGAGTCGATAGCAATGGCGGTAGGTAGCCAGGAATCTGTTGGCTTTGATGTAATGATGCAGTAGATGTTGTAGCTACTGGAGACTGCTGGTATATATGTGGTTGTAATTGTGGTTGTTGATATTGCTGTGGTTGCTGTATTTGCTGTGGTTGTGACTGTAGTTGTTGTGGCTGTAACTGTTGAGATAATGGCTGCTGCTGCTGATGAAGTTGTTGAGGATCGTTCGTAAACGTGACCAGCGAAAGCGCTGAAGACGTCGGTGGCTCCCAATTATACATTTTCAAAACTATTCAATATCGAATGTAATATGGTCACTCTCAATGCGAGCAAAAATTATAAAAAAGCAAAACAAAAAAAAAAATGAAACCGTCTGTATATGTATCGAACGTATACAACGAAAAAACACTATGATGACCTCCGGACCTTTATTTTTACTTCTCCGGCAACAAATCCAAAGATTGTTCGGGTAACAGTAAATCCAAACCTTTGAAGCGAAAAGAAAAAAAATCCGAGCACAAAAAAATAAAAAAAATTCTGTTGATGACTTCTTTGGTCCTACCCCAGTTTACGGGTATTGTCTTTTTCTTTTTTGATTTTTTTTTTTTTCTGTTTGGGTTCGTTTTCGAAATGACAACGCAGTCCTTCCTTGGTGGCGCGAGAGAAATTGGGAGAAACTGACGAAAAAAAAAATTAAAAGCAAAACATCCCTCGTTAAGTTTACCTTTTATGCATTAAATGTAACACGATTGCGCACTTGCAGCATTGTCTCCATTATATAGAATTTGTTCTATAAAATTATATGTATTATTATTGATTACCGAAAACAATAAAGAAATTATTCTAAATCCTTCCTCTTTTCACATGATCATTAAAAATTCAAATTTAGTTTCCAAAAAATCCTTGACTCTCAAGTAGTAGCACGATCTGGTGAACCACGGTTCTCACCGAAGTCTTGCTAAGGTCGACTGTGATGTCGGCATCAGTCGGCACCTCGTAAGGATCATCCACACCGGTGAAGCCCTTGATCTCACCCCTGCGAGCACTTGCATACACACCCTTGCGATCAGTAGCTTCAGCGTATTCTAACGGCGTAGCGACGTGAACCAAAAAGAACGATCCGGCCGCGGACACGGTTTCGCGAGCATGCTTGCGGGAATCGTCAAACGGCGCGATCGGGGCAGCGATAACAGCCGCGCCAGCCCTGGTGAGCTCGGCAGCCACGAACGCGATGCGCTGGATATTCTTGTGACGATCCTGACGGGAGAATCCCAGTTCGGATGAAAGTTCGGATCGTACGGTTTCGCCCAACAATAAAGACACCGAGCGGCCGCCTTGCTGGTTAAGCGTGACTTGCAACGCGCGACCGATGGCATCCTTGCCCGAGTTGTGAAAGCCGGTCAAGAACACGGTGAAGCCCTGGCTGACTCTTGGTGGGTGAGATTCCCGCAACACCTTGACTACTTCAGGGTATGAAAACCATTCTGGGATGGGCAGGCCGAGTCTAAGCCGCTTGCGAAGCTCGGTTCCGGAAATATCCAACGTCTTGACTCCGGCGGCGACTTCGTCCTTTGGAGCGTACTCATCAGCATCTGGCAAATAAGTCATTTGCTGGAACGGCACGACTTCAATTCCAAGCTCATCCTTGTACTTCTCGACCAACTCTTGAGCATCGTATGGTCCATAAAAATCAACACCTTTCGAGTTCTTTCCAGGCCCGGCATGATCACGACCAACAATGAAATGCGTGGCACCAAAGTTTTTTCGAATAATCGCATGCCACACAGCTTCCCTATCGCCACCCATGCGCATGGCCAATGGTAGCAAAGACAAAAGTGCCATTCCGTTAGGGTATCTGGGCAAAATTGCCTGGTAAACACGCACACGGGTGAAGTGATCGATATCACCGGGCTTGGTCAAGCCAACAACGGGATGAATCAACACGTTAGCCTGACGTGAACGAGCAGCACGCACAGTCAATTCACGATGCGCACGATGCATCGGGTTTCTGGTCTGGAACGCAACCACCCTGGTCCATCCTTGCTTGTTCAATTCCGCCCGCAGTTCAGCGGGCGTGTTGCGCAGGCCAACGTAATCGTAGTGGTTTGGTCTGTTCACGGCCTGGACTTTACCGCCAACATAAAATTCCTTCACGGTGTTGGTCAGGTACTTGACTGACGGGTGCTCAGGATCTCCCCTGAACACCTTCTTGGCCTCAACTTCCTTGTTGGGCTTGTACACGTCGTCAACGGTAATGATAGCCAGTGGCACGTCGTCACGGAAATCACGAAGAACAAATCGCTTGCCGGATGAAATTCCAATGCTCTTAATTTCTTCCTCTGAAACGTCAAGGTTGATTGGGATTGAGAACAATGAGCCGTCAGCAAGTCTCAAGTCTTCAACAACTCTGCAAAAATAATGACCCTGATTAGATTTTTCTTTATCGCTCCAAAAAAAAAAAAACTAAAATAAACTCACCCATTGTAGTCCTTCTCGTTCAAGAATCCCTCCAAGGGAGAAAAACCTCCGGACAGGATAAGTTCCAAATCGCACAATTGACGCTCGGTGAGGACCAAGTACGGTAAGGTCTCAGACTCGGCCACCAATTGGTCATGAATGGGTGCGTCACGAGCAAGTAAATCCTTAAGAACTCCTCCGTGTGGGGTGTTTGCCATTGTTACTAAAATATTACTATTATTTTATAAATGCAAAAGCAATTGTGAAAGTGTGGTGAGGTTTTCAAGAAAAATAGCTTGACCTGCGAATTTTGTGGGTTCTTGCGCACAGTCGTGGCAGGTACGTACACGAAAAAGGTTTTCCAACCCAAATTGGAACGCCTTTTTAATTTTTTTTGGCCTCTCGCTATTATAATTAATTATATATAACTTTTAAATATACGTATATGTATAAAATCTGGTATCGCAATGCCCTGGCATGTACAATCAATCAGGGGTGCCTTTCTTCATTCTATATATACAAGTACAATGCAGACGTGGTGAACATCTATAAACGGTACCACCAACTAAACTACTAAGATTCACAATATACAACAATTTCACGATATTATTCGTGGTATATTTGCCATCTGTTTTATTTTTATTTTATGAATATAATTGTAAAACTATACAATAAGAAAAAAGGAGTCAAAAAAAAAAAAAAAAATTTAAAAAAATTTAAAAAAATTTAAAAACTTAATGCCCACCCAGCGAACCGACGCAAATAAAAAATCAAAATTTTTTCTTTTTTGCAAAAACGCAATTGAGAGCATTGAAAACGAGTTTTCATTTCATAATTTCCATATTAAGCAAATATTACCGCAAACGGAAATACACCAAAAAAATATCTTATTATGTAATACAAAAGTTATCGGTATTGCCGGCAATGCCAAAACGTTATAAGACAAAATTATACCTTCAAATTTCGTCAAGTTTAACTATTCCAAATAGAACAAATCATCATGCAATCCGGTACCCCACAATTCATCGGGTCGAGCCGATGAATAATTAGATCTTTTTGTTCTGTTGAAGATGGAAAAAGTACAGATTATAGATCAAACCATTTTTTTGCTGATCACACTTAAGCAGAGAAGGTAATGAAATGTTACGCTCATCCAGGATTTTTGAGTACAATATAACTAATATGTACTATGGTGTCAAAATAAAAATAAAAATAAAAGTTTCTCTCGGATGCTCGTGCGTTTCTTGCATTTCGTTCTCCAAACTGCGGAACATTCATATACCTACTTTGTACTGCATACCTTGGAACGTTGCCTGTGCGTTGTCTCTGCCATTTAAATCATATATCATGCATGTAATATGTATCCATTCGTTTTACAAGCTTGAATTTTTTTGCATCTTATTATCAGGGCTTTGTAAATGAACCATCCGCCTATTCATTATCAATCTAAAGTCACTGCAATTTCTAGCATTGAGTCCATGTCCAGCGAAGACATTGAAGATGATCTATTTGATATCGACCTTGAACGGGCAATTCCCGAACCACCATATTTCTTACAAACAATCGAATCTCCCAAATCAAAATTAGAAATCAAATTGGAACAATTAGAGAAATTGGAGGAAGAATTAGATCATAACGTGGTAACTTGGGATGGACCAGATGATCCTGCAAATCCATTAAATTTCACTCACGGACGTCGTTTATTGATTGTCTTGATTGTATCTTCGATGACATTTATCTCGTAAGTATTTTAAAAAAGAATTGTCAAATCAATTTTTCATTTCTAACGTGATTTTGTGTTATTTTATTCAATATTCGCAAGCCCATTTGCGTCTTCAACATTTGCACCTGGCGTGCGTTACGTGATGACGGAATTTCATAACGACAGTTCGATACTGTCATCTTTTATAGTGTCAATCTATGTTTTGGGATTTGCCGTTGGCCCATTATTTATTGCCCCGTTATCTGAAATGCAAGGACGGTCAATTATTTACAAAATTTCTTCATTTATTTTTACTTTGTTAATGATCGGTTGCTCAGAATGTCGGAACATGGGTTCCCTTCTTGCATTACAATTTGTTTCCGGGCTTGTTGGTTCGTCCTCAATCGCGCTCGGCTCGGGTTCAATCACTGACGTGTCGCCGCAACATGAACGTGGCAAATACGTGGCTCTGTATTCATTAGGTCCCGTGTTGGGTCCCGCCATCGGTCCAGTCATTGGCGGAGTGTTGTCTTCAAAATCTTGGCGGTGGTCGTTCAGGTTGGTTGCCATACTGTCTGGCATTCTGTTTGTTGTCATTATGGTTTACCTGCCAGAAACTTACGCACCCTTTGTGCTCAAAAGGAAAGCCAAAAAGTTAAGAGCTGAAACCAATAATCCGCATTTGCACACAATTTGGGAAGATCATTCGCTCGGATTTGCAACCGTACTGCGTCGAAGTATTATTCGGCCGTTAAAACTATTAGTCCTGTCACCCATCGTGTCTTGCTTTTCACTTTTGGTTGCGTTCGGGTACGGCCAAATGTATTTAATGCTAACCACGTTTACGCATATTTTCCAAACCCAGTATAAAATGTCGACTTCGATCGTTGGCTTGGCATATTTGGGCTTGGGTCTTGGTTCAATTGGAGGATTGTTAATCTTAGTTTTATACTCTGACAAGATGTTGATCTCATTGGCAGCCAAATCTGCCACAAAAGAAATGCGACCGGAATATCGGTTGCCGTTAACGATATTTCTCATGCCGCTAGGTGCGATCGGTTTAATCATTTATGGATGGGGTGTTTACTATAAAGTTCATTGGATGGTGCCCGAGATTGGTTGCTTTATTTTTGGCCTGTACTCGGTCACATTGCTATCGGTTACGATTTCGTATTTGGTTGATGCCTACCCGATCTACGCCGCATCAGCAGCATCGGCATCGTCCATGATGAGGTCCCTGGGAGGTGGTGTTTTGCCACTAGCTGGTCCATCAATGTATTCTGCGTTAGGATACGGTTGGGGGAACACGTTACTTGCGCTCTTGACCATTGTGATGTTTCCTATCCCAGTCATATTGTATTACAAAGGTGAATGGTTGAGAAAAAAGTTTAATCCAAGCTTGGCGTAATAAGTTTACTTACTACATAATTTTTTTTATTGTCTGTATATTCTTGCACTCTAGATTACATTTTTATATACATCATGCCCAGCCAAAATAAATTAATAAATACATAAATCTAACTCTCATCCATGGCTTCGGTTTCAACAACTGCCACCCGATTGCTTAATTCAACAACTCCTTCATCTGAAATGAACTTGTTTGAATACTGAGAAAGATATTCGACACTCCGATCCTTATCCAAAAACAATGCGTAACTGCGCTTGACATCTTCAACATCAACCACGGCAGACTTGCGCTTGGCAGCCACAAGATGAGACACGGCAATCAAATTGGCCGCGTACCGAAGCGAAGTTTCGGACCCAATCTTGGCCAAAACTTCTAATGAATCAGCAGAGAGTTCAACTTCTTCTTCCTGTGCCCTGATGTTCAAGATTTGCTTGATTTCTTCTCCACTGTAAGACGATGTTGAGATAATGATCACTCTGTCCAGCAGATCAACCGGCAAGCCATGAGGTGACTTATAGTTTGTACCTCTAGTGCGCGAGATGCCACGGTTCGTAGCCATGACAACAACCGGTGCCAGATCGTCTTCCAGGGCACGGTTAATATAAGAAAAGCATTCAATATCAAGCATGTGAACCTCATCAATAAACAAAACACCAGGACAAATGTCAGCTTTGCCTTCCTCTTTCCATTCGCCAACTTTCCCATTGATTTGGTCTCGAACTTCTGATCTGATCTCACCAGTATCACCAGAAAAAAGGGCAAGAAATCCCTGTGTCCGTGAATTGATCACATCAATCTCATGAAGCGAAACCGTATGTGTGGTTTCCTTCCGCTTCTGAATTTCACCTTCTGGGCATTGAACAAATTTGGTTTCCGCACCCATGGCATCGTAGTCTCTTGCTCGTGCATATGATCTTCCCAACTTCGTGATGTTGCCCGTCGCCTTATCTATCGCGATGACATCGCCAGCGAGAACTTTCTCCTTGCTGAGAGAATCAATCATTTTGTTTCCCAAATCATACACGGTTTCCATATCTGTGGTTTTGATCGTCAACTTGCCCTGCTTGTTGCCACCAGTAAGTGATCGATCAATCTGAATCTCGACCACTTCGCCCTCAATAATTTCGCTTTCTTCCTTAATTCTCACGCCGATCGATTTTCTAAACGCTTGAGTTAGGGCCTCGGTCTTGCTCATCTCAAGTGAAAAAATTTCTGATCCGGCGACCATGGTGAACGGCACGTCTTCGCCCAGGCTTTGCGCGATGCCCATGGCAATAGCTGTCTTACCGGTCGATGGCGGACCAGCGATCAAAACTGCGCGACCAGCAATTCGGCCTTCCTTGATCATTTGTAAAATTACGCCGGCAGCCTTGCGAGCCTTGAGTTGGCCGACCATGCCCTGCGAGGACTGGCGTGGTTCCAAGGTCGACTCGGATTCGAGTCCGAGACCGGTAATATGAGAATGAGACGCGACAAGGCCAAGGCCTCGAATCTCCTTTGATTGTGATATTGTTGAAATAGACTGATTCATGTTAGATAAATATAATAAATTTTTTTAACAAATTTTTTGTCTTCAGCTTACCATCGTTTTCTGTGTTGTTGACGAAGGAGTGTGTTTGATTTTGGACCCTGTCAAAGTTTGAATATTCTCTTTGTTGTGGCGTGCTGTAAAATACTCGGGGTCCGCAAACGTGGGACCCCATACATTTACTTGCTTACAAACAAGATGTTCACAACAATATAATATTTAAACATTGCACATCGCAAAAATGAACAAATTATGATTTGCATATAGTATATATATTACATGCTGATTTAAATCATGAGTGCGCCATCTTCTCAAGGAAGCCATATGTGTTCGAACTTTTGCTTTACTTTCTACTAAACGTTGTTGTCGCCGCTTCGCTATAGTCGTGGTTGCTTAGTTTCAATAACCCAACACTGTTGTTTGAAAAGATTGTATCCAGGCACCATGGAATTTTTGTGGCATCTATTGTTGCGATGTTGACGTGCTCTCAATTCGAAAGGACGAGGCGGATGAGGCGTGGGCGGCCTAGGCGGCCACGGCCTGGTGGGATCGTGAACGACAGTAGGCCGAACAGGCATTTAGATTTGAATAAACGATGAAGGCAAAGAATTAGAAATTCTTACATTCATATATAGTTATATCTTGGCTCGTAATCGTGTTCTTTGTACTCCTGCGCGTTTGAGCGGTTACAGATGCGTTGTTCACAAACATGCCCCCACATTTCCAGCATGTGCTTTGCCTATATGCACATCTGTAATTGTTGATGAGGGTTTTCAATTTTATTTTTAAATTCATTTAATTTAAAGGTTAATAATTATGTTATTATTACTTTTTTATGTCTTCAAGGCATAGCTCGTAGCAAGCAGCTAGCCAGCCCCATTTCAATTATTTCGCGTTTCATAATATCACTTTGTAATTATCGATTACAGGACATATAATCTGTACCTCGTTTGGGATATTCGAGTCTTAACATGTATTATCAATGAAAAGAGATTTTTTCATTGTGATAAAATTTCTTGGTCTTTGGTTGTGCTTAGAAGTTTTCATTGACTGGCCGGGTTTTTTTATAGTACTGTTACTTTTTTTTTTAATAATAAAGGATAAGAATCAAACAAAAATAAAAGACCTATACTATACTATTGAATGTGCCAAATAATCCTAAAACCAAGTCGTCCTGAAAAGAGTCACTGCGTCAAGGATACCGTCGACGGCTGACATATCGCTGTTCGACCGACGCAACAATGAATGAATAAAATTTGGCACGGGCCAGGTCTAGAGACCGCCCATGACCTCTTGGAGCGACAAAGAGCGCCAAAGAGAACCGATTAAAGAACACTCGTAGAAGCGATGCATCTGTATATTGAGGTCATTTTGGCACAGTATACATCTTATGAAGTCTTCCAGACCCGCCAGATTATGATATCATACCCATTTCTTAGTGAAACCCGCTGATATGGGCATGTGATTTAGCGATGAGAGATGGACCGCCTCCGTCCATTGGTGGTGCCATGAGTACAGGCGCGACACAATGCGCCAGCGGCGTTACCAGAAATCCACATTTTCGACTAGAGCCTTTGGGCACAATGGAGAACGTAAAGCAGATAGGCGGACATGACAGCGCACCAAAACCTGGACCTTAAGCGGACGATCCTGCATAGTGAGAAGACAATTCGGTGGAAGATGGGCCGGCTGGGGCCTCCCCATCCAGGGATGGCTGAAAAATACTCCCGCACACAGAGGGTGTTTAATGAGGCTCACAAGGAGGAGCGGCATAGGTTGAGAATCCATTGAGCCCGGGCCCTGCTGAGTTTTTCTGGGAGAATCCAGAGGCCAAAACCTCCTTTCTCTGGCTGCAGAGATGGAGCCAATCGTTACGCACCCAGTGGTGTTTCCGTCGACCCCAGATTTTGGCCACCGCCTGCTATCGAATAACATCAAAAATTGCCGGATCCGGAGGCGCAGGATGGAACTGATCAGGGAATACAATCTTTGGAGTACACAAATGTGTTGATTGCTCAGCAGGCCGTGCACAGCACACCGCCTGAATTTAGTATGTGCGCTTGTTCATTTATTTAGTTACGTCGTACTACTTTCTTTCTCGATTGTCGTCAACTTTGACATTAGCGTTTATCATAAGTAATTTTTGGTATTAAGAATTTGTACAATCATAAATAAAAAAAATTGAAAAAAAAATGGGCTCAACCGGGAATTGAACCCGGGACCTCTCGCAAATTAAACTTAGAGTTAAGAGCCCTAAGCGAGAATTATACCACTAAACCATCGAGCCAATTCTGTCACTTCATTCGGAACAGGCTGATAGCTTCTTCTGGCTGACAGAAAAAGCAGGTTTAGGGTTTATGATTAGGTTAAGAACTTCTTTTTAGTTTTATCTTGGTATTCTTTTGTACTTGAGACCTTCCTTATAAATCGACCATGCAGTTACAGGTGATTGTAGACTGCAACCCATGTAGGCCCCCATTAAAAAATGATGGTTAATTATAAGCGCGCAATTAAAGAACTTGACTAATATCTGACTAATTTTTAGAATTTGTTTTGTTTTCTTTTTTTCTTCTTACTTTTAAATGTACAAATCAAATAACTATTAGTTAGGTCTGTTTAGTAGTAATAAATGAGTTAGCCCGACGTCAATGCATGTTACTGACAATCGCGCATATATAGTTAAAATGGATTAGAAAAATGTCTACTGCGTTTGGGAGTTTGTTTGGAGCGTGCCAATTTTATACTTTGAAGTGGCGAGATTACAACTGTGTGTACGCGCAAGGACTCCAACACCGGGAATGTTACTAATAGGATGTAATAGAAGAAGGGTAAAGGTTTACGTTGTAAATCAAGTATATGATAGTCCGATAACGCTGGCTGATAATTGGAAGGGCAGCTGTTATTCAGAGCATAATTCAGTGTAATAATACCATTATATATATTCTTGCTATTCTGAGCTGCCTTCATCATGACCCTTCTTCACAAACTGCTACAGGCTTGAAATAACACGAAAATAAAATTTTGGCCGATGATGATTATGCCTAGCTTGTGACCAACGAAAAACTGAGATTGGCAACAGTAACACCATCATAACATGAATATTACGAAAATCAAGTGGAAACAATTGCAGCGAAATTGCTGTCGAATTGCATATAGGGAGGGTTTGAGCGGCGCGCAAATCAATGAAAGGCTTTGAAATGGGCAAGGCAGAGAAACATCCGCAAACGCAAACACAAAATTGTGAAGAGCTGCAAACATTGTAATTCGCGTCATTTTATATATCTTTGTGAGTTTACTCATGTGGACGCATTTCAAAAAACAATTAGACTGGCATATAGAGGACGAGAGGCATTTTGCTATGGAGGTGGTTGTGCAATAGTCTTTAACGGTAAGGGCCGTTGCCATACATTATAAATATGGATGCCACCCATCATTGATCAATGCTAAAACGCAATTGAATATGGCCAGACAAGGTTCGGTAGATAAATGCTGATGGCAACCTGAAGGCTTGTGCAAACAGAAGGTGCACGTCGCTTATACACAGAAGGGCGTAGGGCATGTAAAGGCTTGTATACTAAAAAAGGAAAGCTTCCTTATGGCGGTCATTCAATTATAGTTGACCGATTGGACATAACAGGCTCCGAATGCCGTACCCTGTGACATTGCATATGTAATATTAAAGATGTATCACATTGTTCCACATCCATGTCCAATTCAGTTGCAATGGCTAATAACAATCTGATGGATTCAAAACGTATGACCGGTGAGAACTTCTCATTATAATCTACTCCTTCGACTTGGGAAAATCCCCGAACTACCAATCTCGCTTTGTATCTTTCAATTTCTCCACCTGATTTATACTTGACTTTAAAAATCCATTTGCTGGATATTACTTTTCTTCCTGGGGGGGTAACTTAACTAATTCTAAGGTTTGATTTTGCAGAAGTGAATTGCATTCAGCGTCGCAAGATGCTTTCCATTCTTTGTAGTCACTGCGATAGGAAATTTCTGATATTCTGGTTGGCTCCTAAACTTCGTTTACATTTATAATTTTCTCACTGACTGCACTTGCATGTTCTAATTGATCTGGTATGTACGGTAGTTGTAAGATTTGACCATTATTTTCAGGAAAATTGATAATCCTCCCCCTGAGATTCTGCTTCCCAGACCATTAATTCGTTATTTTGGGGTTCCTCCTAAGCAGGCGCACTTAGTCGTCGTCTAAAGACTTTTTCACCCTCTTCATCACTTGTACTTTCATTTACCTTCTCATCGGCACTTACTTTTAGTACAAGTCTTTTTTCGCTTTGATCACCATGTAGGACAAGTTGCTTGTCATCTACATTTTTACGGACGCGATTTTTTAGACGTTTTCTACGCCTTTACTACATAACACCTCCAGTCAAGACGATGAAACACACGCCCAAAGGCGTAGGAAACGTCTAAAAAAAACATAATTCACTTAACAAACCCATAAAAATTAAAAATATTAATTATTAAAAAATGGGCTCAACCGGGAATTGAACCCGGGACCTCTCGCAAATTAAACTTAGAGTTAAGAGCCCTAAGCGAGAATTATACCACTAAACCATCGAGCCAATTCTTGCTTGATTTTAATATCTGCAACTTGTTAAATCAAGCTCCTACATGCCACCTAGCAACACAGCTTCTACCAGTGCGTTTTTATCGCGCCTCTCTGGGGATCGTGGTCTCTCCAGGAGGTCTTGGCGGGTCCTCTCGATATCGGACGTGCGCGGTATCATGCTACGATCGTTACCGCCGTACAAAATCTCCATATCTGTAGACGCAGGTACCCATGCCAAAGCGATCCAGCCCAGGACGTTAGATGGTTTCAGGATCTGTTTACACGCGCCGCAGCAGCACTCGTCTGCGATTAATGGTGATCGTTTTGTGTTTTCATTATAATATTTAAAAAAAAAAAAAAAAAAATCCCTGTTGTCGTCTTTGTATCGGATATTTTGCTTCTCTCTTCATCTTTCTGTTATATTCTCTGTTTCTTCGCTCCGTTACGCCATTCTTGGTTTACTTTCGTTTGTCTCAATTTGTTCTTGATTTCCTCCTACACCAAGTAGTCAATACAACATAGGGCATTCTGTGTCCCTTTTTAAGATAAAAAAAAAAAAAAAAAAAATGGGTTTTTTTATACTCATCCATTCTTATAAAAAGGTTTTTTTAAGGTTTTCTCTATTCTTTGTAATGGATCCCCCTCCCGCGATAGCGGAGCGCCCTTCAGGGCGCACGTCTCCTGCGGTGGACCCAATTAGAGGGTCAGATCCTCTTATGTCGTACGCTCAAGCGGCCGTTTCGGCCGTTTCGGCTGTTTCGGCCCAATCTCGCTCTCCTGCTCTCCAGTTTGCACGCCATTCTGAAACAATCATTTACGACAATATTCCGGCAGAATTATCGGCCGAATCCATTGCCAACTCTTTCTCGGAATTCTTCAAAATTCCAGTTCAATTTTACGTTCGCCCTGACTCGAATCGCAATGTAGTCATGGAACTTCAATCTGCGGACGATGTCCGTACCGTTCTCGCGACCCCTCTGGCTGTCGAGTCGCTCAACCTTTCGCTGACAGCTCGTCGCCTGGCCACCACGGCTGAGATGGCCCGTCTGCAAGTCCTCCACCTGCGGGACGTCCCACTCCTTCTCACTTCTGAGGTCGCTCTGGCTACTTTCGGCCCTTCCGTCGCCCCCTTCGGGGAAATCGTCGAATTACAGCGTGATATTAATCCTCGCTACCCTCTAGTCCACAACGGCAAATACCGTCTCGTTGTCAGGCTTGCTGATGTCCGCAAGCCAATGCCTCACGCCTTGACGATCACACATAAAGGCGTTCTCACAACCATTCCGGTTCGCTTTGATCCCAAGGCCAACATCGGGGACTGCTATTTCTGCCACTCCCCGCTACATGCTCGTCAGAACTTTACCGTTGCGCCTCAGTGCTCTCATTGTGGGTCTCGGGGACACCACTCAAAACGGTGCCCCAGTCGGCCTCGCACATCGAGTCCTTCACCCACTCCAGGTGAGACGTCAACAGCTGAAAGTGCTGCTCGCACCACTTCAACATCATCGGCCACCGTCATTGGCGACCCTCCAACGCCGACCGAGAGTTGCTCTGCAACATCAGAACCGGGAACCCCACCTGACCAGACCGCACTTCCTTCGGCCACAGTACCGACTGTGCGGGCCCCTTCCCCGGTGAAGACCCCTCGCCCCACGCGAAAGCCTCCAGTGCAGCTTCCTCCCGACACGACTCCTGCTACATCCGCTCGCAGTCCGACTCGGGGCCGCTCTACCGTTTCCAAACGCCAAGCGTCTCGGACTCCACCACCTGGCCCACCGCCTTCATCAGCCTCGCCTCGCCGTCGGGCCTCGGCCAGTCCTCATAAGCTGGTCCGCATCAACGCGACATTACCACCTGTGCTCGATCCTCCCGGTGAAGAACCGAATCAACCCGCAACTATCT